>NW_012027006.1:4997-5401 GCF_000956235.1 Wasmannia auropunctata
TCCCGTCGTCCGTTCGCCTCGATAGCGGAGAATTTTTGGCGCCGGAGGTAATCGCGGCGAAAAGCAACACGCCGCGCGAAAGCAACACGCCGCGCGGGACTTAGAAAAATTTCGGCTCGGTCGGGTCCGGAGGTAAACCTGGCCGATCTACGCTTCCCCGCTAAAGCCCTTAATGTTACGTCGATTCGCGTGCCCGCACGTTTATTCGGCCACCCTAGTGCCCCCGTGCACCCCCGACGTCCGTTCGCCTCGATAGCGGAGAATTTTCGGCGCCGGAGGTAATCGCGGCGAAAGCAACACGCCGCGCGGGACTTAGAAAATTTTCGGCTCGGTCGGGTCCGGAGGTAAACCTGGCCGATCGACGCTTCCCCGCTAGACTGAGTCGACAAGGCACACAGGGGATA
>NW_012027006.1:8103-8590 GCF_000956235.1 Wasmannia auropunctata
TATCCCCTGTGTGCCTTGTCGACTCAGTCTAGCCGAGCGGTACGATGCGGTCGTGCGTACACGTTTACTCGTGTCTCGTACGCCCCGTACGGCTTCTCGAACGTATATGAAACACGGACCGTGATCGTTGCGATGCACGTCGGTCGTTCTTCTCGCTATTGAAGCGGAGAAGTCGTCGACTCTCGCACGGAGGGTGATTTACATCGTTAGACGTCTTCGGCGACGAAACGTCCGGTGTTCGCTCGCCGCGGCGGTACATCGCTTCCAGCGGCTAAGTCCCGCGCGCCTCGGTCTATCGACGACCGCGCCCATAAGCGGCCGTGCATAAGACCGTGCGTCGCCGACCGCTTGTACCGGTCGGTTGGGTACTATAAGAGGTGCGATGCGCTCGGCTAGCCGAGCGGTACGATGCGGTCGTGCGTACACGTTACTCGTGTCTCGTACGGCTTCTCGAACGTCTATGAAACACGGACCGTGATCGTTGCGA
>NW_012027007.1:0-645 GCF_000956235.1 Wasmannia auropunctata
TTGTGTTTAAATTGTGTAGACATTTGTTACTCAAATTCAACATGTTGTGAAAGAAAATCAAAATTTAATATAACTCTCATTAAATTAAAAAAAAAATTAAATTAAATTAAATTAAATTTGATAAATTCTATACATATATAGTATTACGTGTTAAATGTGATAGGATACTCTAATAATTTAGATAAAGAAATAATTTTATTTTCATAATATTACAGCGGGAATATATTTGATGTGTTCGCTATGTATTATAGCATTACCGTTAGCATCGCCGTTCTTAGATATCATAATGCCACTTAACGAATCACGTACGCGAATTTTTGTGATCGAAGTTGAATTCAGAGTGGATAAACAAGAGTATTTTGTATCAATTTTTTGTTACACTACCTTGGTAATCATGATAGGTGTGACCAACATGGTGGGTGTTGATGCAATGCATGTCATATGCACTGCTCATGCATGCAGTTTGTTTGCAGCTGTCAGGTAAATACAACGCAGCTACAAAAATAATTTCAATGCGCAAAATGCACACATATAATAGTGATATTATCATTATAGTAATATAATTATTATGTATAACTGTATAATGTATACGTTATACATTATACACAGACGTTATACATTATACATCACATAATTTATTTAGTT
>NW_012027007.1:665-1847 GCF_000956235.1 Wasmannia auropunctata
TGTATAAGAGACATTACTCAATTTCACTTTGTTTCACTATTTTCTATTTTCAAAGATGCTTGGCTTTGTTTTAAGTACTTAAAACGGACTGAAAAACATTTTAGCAAAGAAGAGTTTTTCAGCGGCACATAAAAGCCGTACACGTCTACATTGTTGTTATTGTCATCTTCAATCATCCTGTTACATTGAATTATACTATAACATACACTCTACAACAATATGTCTATACTATATTTACTACGCTACTATAACGTGTTATACTAGAAAAATGTCTAAGAAAATGTTTTTCAAGATAATGAAAGTGATGCTATAGTACTGATTGACAGACACTATCATCGGGAAAGGGAGAGGTTGAAACTGACAATTACTCACGTCGCACGATATGTATAATATATATATCCTTGTGCCGCAACTTGTACATTCAAAAATCGATATATAGCGTGCTTGTCATGTGCCATTATATCGTAATACGTCGAAGAGTAAATATTAGCCATGCTAACGAATTTTCTGCGAGAGTACAATATGAATCGAGTGTTTTTATCAACTACAGGTCTCTGGCCATTTCAAAATAGGTTTGTGAGAAATTTGTTGCGGACGTTCTGCTTGCTGTTGGAAATAAGTTACTATCCGTTTGAGGTAAAGTGTATCAGTCTCTATACATATTTCAGTTTTGAGAAAATATGTACTATTAATGTTTATATAATATTCTCTCAATTAATATTATTATTTATTGTAAAGCACATATAATATATACACTGCCGTGTACAAACATAAACGTAAAATATTTATATTTTAATATGTCTCAATACGACACGTATATCTGAAGCAATAACGGTTAATTAAATAAAAATATAATAATTTACATATACGACCCATCTTCTAACAAACATACTTGTAATATACTTTAATCCGATGTTATACGCAGATATTACTGCTGCATGATCATTGGGATAATCCGCGAATGGTTTTTGATGGTAGCTATCAATTCATATTGTTCACTGCTTTTATTGCTAGGGCACTGCGTGATATTTGGAATCAGAACAGAGTAAATGCACACATTTATCATATTGTCGTTATTTCTATTAGTTAAAATTATCTTGAAAAAATTATTTTATATATGATGTGTCATATCACGTTTTTACGTTTGGTCTAACCAGTTGCAAGAATTACATCGGAAGAGCA
>NW_012027007.1:1867-2862 GCF_000956235.1 Wasmannia auropunctata
AAAAGCCGATAATGGTAAAAAAATCGATAAAAATGGATATAACACGAATATAGAACTTGATTCGTCAAGCGAGGAAATAATATATCGTGAATATATACTATGTTTAAAGAAACATCAACTTGCTATAAAGTAAGAGTGTTTGTTTATCTCTTAACTATTTCTTTATAAATCATGATATTAATATCATATTGTGTTGTATATTTGTTAACATTATTTCTGTTCCATAGATTTGTAAACGTATTAGAATCATCGTATCAAGAGTTTTCGTTACTTTTGTTACTACTGCTTATTGCAGCTTTAAGTTTAGTGGGAATTCGAGTAAGCATCAAGAATATTATTCTCTTAAGAATATTCTTATATTCTATCAACAAAAAGTAAAGATAGCGTTATAAAATCATAAAATAAACTATGATAATAACTTTGCATAAAATCTAAAATTAATTTGTATATGTATTGTATACGTTTTAAAATTAATATTTCTTTATATCAAAGAAATATAATTACTTAAGACTAAAAAATCAATTAATATTTCAATTGATTAATACTTTTCACACATACAAGAATTGTCTATTGTTGTAAATTGTCTGTGTTTGCAGATTATTCAGGTATTACACGAATTCACTGAATTAATAAAATTCGCATGTTTAATTGTCGGAATATTGGTGACTCTGTTGATCGTGAGTTACTCTGGTCAAAGATTAATGGACGAAAGTCAGAATGTATTCTACCGAGCGTAAATAATAATTTTATATCCCAAACGTAAAACTTCATTCAAATTTCATTTAAGACGCTTTTAATGATTTGAATTTTATAAAAAAAATGTTGCTAATTCAAAATTTATTAATAATTAATTTAAGCCTTACCAATTATTTTGTAATAAATTAATTGTATCATGTTGTATGTCATATATTAAATATACTCATGCTAAAACAAATCATTGTGATTTTTCATTTAAAGACGTAATTTCGTTATAAAAGATCGGAAGAGCACACGTC
>NW_012027007.1:2882-122248 GCF_000956235.1 Wasmannia auropunctata
TGATAAGATAAATCAATAATCGAACTTATATACATTTACAGATACGCGGCAGAATGGTACAATTTCTCGCCTAGACTAAAATCTTTAATGATAATAACTCTTTACAGAAGTAATGTACCATGCGGATTAAAAGCAGGTAATATGATTCCATTATCTATTGCCACTTATGCTGCGGTAAGTGAACCATGGAAAATTGCTCAAAGTTTTTCTTTCGTATAAGCATGTATATAGAACTATAAAACGATTTATTTGATTTAAAGGTTATACGAATGGCCATGTCCTACTTCACAGCGTTTTTATCACTCCAAGATTGATTAATGACTTTTTATTTAATTTTTCAGTAATTTATTAATTATTTTTGTTTAATATGTGTCAGCGTTAACAAATTATAAAAAAATTTATGATTTTTCTACAATAAAATTATATGTTGTCTTATACGTTTAATCTTTTTTGTATCTCTTTTTAGAATTTTCATTTATTTCATACGTACCTACTCTATATTTTTTTATTCAGCAACTATGTTATAAATTAATATTATACCTTAAAATTTAAAAACTTATTTCTATTATTTGTTCTATATAGAGATAATAAATCGTTTGATATAACAAATTTGATAATATTATTATACATTGCATTGATTAAGCTTTTTTTGAGCCATCTTAAAACATCACATCATTATAATTCCAATTAAAAAATCTAAAATAGTTTTATTATTAACTTCGGAAATCTTTAATATTAATCTTATCTTCTTTTATTTTCCTGCCATTGTCTCTTTTACAACAAAATATGGATTTTTTCAAAATTTTATTATTTTTCTTTATTTCATCATGTTTTCAATTTCCAGGATATCTCTTCGATTTTACTAAGAGTTAAATATATATGTATAAAAACAACTGCAAGTAGCACAACATTGTCAGACGTTTTCACATATTTCTATAGAAATCTGTAGATGTTTTAACATTTCTCTCTCTCTCTCTCTCTCTCGTTTCTTTCGTTATTTATTTATTTTATTAATTGCATAAATTTGAAAATATTTTCATGAAAATGACGGCGTTGCTTAATTAATTGAAACACGATAGCGATCCGTAATCTTGACATTTCTTTTTCGCGTATTAAGAAAAGGCAAATATAAATTTAAGTAAAGAAATTCACCGATTTATCTCTCTGAACTCATTCTTCAGTCACCTGCAGCAATTTTCTCTTCTCTTCTTTCGTCCTTCTCCTCTCGCGCCGAAAGCGAAATGGTGTTACAAGCGGAAAGCGCGTAAAAAGCCACAAGCGCAGAAAGAAATGGATCCCGGAATGGAAGCTGCTCTGTTCAATTCGGCACCTTCGACGACGCCTTCCAGTCTACCTGTTCCTCAAAACTCGGAGTCCGAACGCGTGCCCTCGTTGATCCGCGAAAATGGAGCGAAGAGCGCGGGCGAGTGAGTGAAGGAAGGCTCGAATCGCACAACACTGAGCAGTCCGAGCACAGCGCACACGCGGCACAGGTCGGCGCATGCGCGCGCTGCGCGCGCATCGTCCATGGCGGCCGCGGAGTGTCGCGGAGTCGTGGGGTCCGTTCGTGTGCGTGCAGGCGGCAGCGGTGCCCTCGGCCGATTTCCCCGAGTCCTCGTCGCGCCGATCCGCGTCCAAGATAGACACGGCGACCGCGAGCGCGACGGCAACGGTCGAGCTCGGCTTTCGTCGGGAACGTGCGGCAACCAACCGGCAAGACGAAGCTCAAAATGCCACTGGTGAGTCCGTGCGCACTTTCTCACTCTTCCTCGCTGTCCGTCTCTCTCTCTCTCTCTCTCTCTCTCTCTCTCTCTCGCGCTTGCCTCCTCGCTGTCATCCTCTCGATCGCGAAAGGCATTTCGCCTGGTTTCACTCCTCCACGCGATCTGCCCCTCGAAAATCTCCTCCCTCCCCCCGCGTGTCGATCTTTGAACGAGGAGTCAGCGATCGCGACTGACGAAACGAAGCGAGGATGCGACTGCCCGTCCTCGCGATCTCCGAGGTGAGAGCTGGGTGCGGTTTTTTTGTGGTTAACTCCGGGCGGAAAGAGTGTGATGAGAGGGAAACGGGAGCTTCCCCGAGGCGAGTAGCGGGTTGAAACTTCAGCGTGGAAGCTTCATTTTGTGCGCGGCAGTGTTTAGCGAGTTCGTCCGAAATGTAATTTAAAAGGGATCAATAATGACAGAAAAGTATGTCAATGTATTTTTGCAAGTTTTACGCTAATGCCAAATACAATTGTCTCCAATATCAGCGGTGATATATGCAGTGTTGCGATACTTATTGGTTGACGTTAAGAGCGTGAGATTGTATTTTGCGTTTATTGTTTGTAAAAAGAAAGTACAGATGAAAATACAGAATCTTTCCAAGAAATTCGAAGATAGTTATGCGATGTTACATTTTATTTTATAGAGCCCGAGCTCGAAGAAAACATTATGCATACTGCCCGAAGAGATTATTTACGAGAGAAAAGTACGTTATTGTACAAGAATTTGATATTAATGTTTGTAATAAATTTTGCTCTTTGTTAACATGAAAATTTCTTATATCGTCGGGAAAGATGAAGTTGTAGACCACGTATTAGTATTCAGAATAGATTCGACAATATGTAATAAAAATGGCTATGTGCGTTGTATTTTTTTAGGGCAATCATGCCGCCCTCACGCCGCTGGAGGACATGTCCGCGGGACGAGGGCAGGCGGGTGGAGGGCCTCCTCAAAACTGTCAAAAGATTTTTATACAGCGCGACTACAGCGAAGGTACTATGGTTAAGTTCCAAACGCGGTTCCCCACAGAACTGGAAAGTAGGGTGAGTATCACGGTCGCGAAAACTTCTAATCTGTATATAGGAATTGAATACGCTTTCTGAAAATTAGAAGAAACGATTGAGGGATACTTATCACCAAATATTTCCCCAATTTAGTTGGACAGACAATTGTTCGAGTACACAATCAATCAGTTGAACAACTACTTCGTCGAGGCAGAGCGTGCCAGTTGTTCTACATACTGCGAGAGCTGCCTATACTGTCTCACGGGTTATCTGATAAGTATATGCACCGAAACGCACTACGAAAAGTGTCTGCGCAAGGTCGCCAAGTTCGTCTGCGAGCAGAACGATCGAGTGTACAAGCCACGCGGCCTCCTGCTGACAGATCCGACGACGCGCGGGCTTAGGCTAATAGAGATCTCGGTACTGGATAGACCCGCGTCGTGACTGCATATTAGCCGATCCAGGGAGTTCTTCATGTGACCCCCCGTGCAGCACTCTGGACATTACCTCGCCAGAATCACGGACATGCACGCGCTCGTGAGTGCCTGTCGGCACAATTATGGGACATACCGGTTAGTTTGAGTCATTTTTCACAAGGTGCCGAAAATTCTGCAAGGCTTGAAAAAAAAAAGGACAGATTTCCCGTCATCGTAACTTGTGGGCCGCAAATTGCTCAGGTGCACCTTGCACGATTGCTCTTGCCGTACACGCGTGCGACAAGCCAAGACTCTCTTGTCGCCGGATCGTGCCTCGTACTTAGTTCTAAAAGGTAAATGTAGATTGACGCAGTATGATCAGATTGTAATATGCGCGTGCATGTGTGTGAGAGTGAAAACTTGCGGGAAACAAGAAATACGTACGCGGGAATGTGCGCGATTGATTCGTGGGGATTTCGCGCTGTCGTAGATTCATCTGTCAATTCAATTGTGACGAAGCAAGCTTATACAAGGTCGGTCTGATCGCGGCAAGAGAGTCTCGGCGTTCACTCGCATTCGTGGTGTCTCGATCCTAAGTGGCAGCTACTGCGTTCTCGAGGGAGGGCGTGCATCGAAGCGCGTGGATGTGTAACGAAACACCGTGGCACTTCTATAAGTTCAATTTTCTATGTGCGTACACAGAACATATAACATACGAAAGTATATGAGGTATATGTGGCGAATCAGGGTACGGTAGGGAAGCGTAACTTCGTCCTTTGCACACGTCGTTAAACGACGCGAGTTAGGCTCACCGTTGGCCGCCACATTGATTTGTCATGTATACGACGGGGTCTACATATTTTTTTACTGTTCATTTATGACTTTTATCGTATCACCTGCATTTAATTAATGAGAGACGTGAATGAGATGCGTGTCTGCGTGAATTACTTAGCGATGAGATGGCGTACGATGTTAGGCGTCTGTAGCGCGTGTTTCGTTCAAGGTTCCGTCGAACGAAGAACCTCGATTACGAGGCGTGAACCTCGTTCTCGACGAATGCTGTATGTACGAATCTCCGAGTTCTTCTCATCTTCCGCGATGTATCTTCCATTACGTCTTGTGTATCCGCGCGCGTAAAGCGTAAAGTCTTTTCGCTATACGTATGTACAATTGAGTGAGGGATGTTCAGTTCAGTCGCGCGCGTGTGGATGCCTCTCGACAAGCGAAGACGGATAGATTCGAATTGGAATTCGCACAAAACACTTGTCGCGCCGTAAAGAAACCCGAGGATTGGCTAAAAAAAAGGGGGGGAAAAAACCCCGAGAAGAAGAAAGAAATTGTGTGAAAGAAGCGGTGATATAAAAAGATAAGTTACGTTACAAGTTGAATCGGCATTGTGATCAAGGCGAAAACCGTTTGCGATGCAGCGCGAAACTACGTACGCTTTAGTCCGCTCTCTGACAAGTCGAAACTGGTCACCCGTCGCGACGCTGGACGCTTTCCATATTCCGTTCCCGCTAATTAGTTATAAATAACAATGATCTCAAACGATACAACGACGCAACACCATGTCTACCTTTGCTTTCTCTTACGCGCTTTGGGAGCCTAAAGTATATCGTAACACGCGAGACGCAACGCCGAGGAAGAGAGTCTTAGAGTCTTTTCTGGCACTACCATTCGTCTATCGTCGATTAGCTTGACATCCAGCGTAACGTGAGCCTCGTGAGCGTAGAGAACGGCACGACGAACGCGGGAAGATATCTCGCGTGTCCACGTGGCGTCAGGAATTCGGGCTTGTCGAGGTTCCACAGTCGGTTGAAAAAGGTCTCGATTTACGCGCGCTTACCGCGGTATCGTGCACGCAACGGCGAACGATCTCTCTCGTTCTTGGTCACAATGCCCAATCGGAGCCTGCCCGATACGTTGTAATGTTGCGATGAAAGGATCTTGCCAAATAAGCGTGTCACTGCCTCAGCGTGCGATTTCCTAGCGCGTGTGAGCGCCCGTAGGAGAGACGTACGGACCGGAGATCGTCCGAGATCGAGTGAGAGAAAGCGTGATATCGAAGAAAAAAGGAGGGAGGAAGAAAAAATAAACAAATAAACGGAAGCCGCAGGAAGGAAGTCTCCCGGGAAATTACGGGAAGTTTCCCGTCAACCAATTTCTTTGGGACGTCGCAATATCACGTGCATAGGGCTCTGACTGCATGCGCGCGCGCGCATGTCGCGCACGTGCGCGCGTACGCATGTTTGCATATAATGTGTGTATATAGCGGATTATAATCGTCGACGCGAAGTAATAAGGAGACGGAAGGAAGCAGATAAAGAAAAAAGGGAGGAACCGTTTGTTATACTTAATTTAATTTAGTAGGACCAATATTGGATTGATGATCCGTAACTGTAAAGGACACCATCGTACGAGTGTAATTTCTAAATGTTTTATTAATAAAAACGGCGTAAATATATACGGTCCGCATTGAAGATCCGCCCTCGATTTTCCCATTGAGATAACGTTTCCTTCTCCTTTCCTCGTTTTATTTCGAGTGTTCAGATTTTTTTAAACGCTGCAGCGAAAGAGAGCAAAGTGACGATTATAATAAAAATGCAATACCTATTAAGTTTTTTAATACTATATAACATTTAAGTTAATATATTTATGAAATTATAATTTATTTATAAATTATGGACTTATAATGTTATCGACGTATAACCGGCCAAAGTGCATCTGGCAATCCGCTTTTTTTTTTTCTAAGCAATAAAGAAATCTTGAGGAAGCGTTTAATTGAGATAATATTGAAAGAATCATTATTAGTTTTATGGAAATTTAACGCAAAAAACGGTCGCCGTGCACTAGCGTCATCTTGGCAATGAGACTTAGCAAAAAACAATAAGCCATCTCGAAGTTCAGAACTCTGAACTCGCAATATCGTTCCTCGATAAAATTTGAATCGCGATCCGCCACGAAGGCGAATGTTATTTCTGCCTCGAATAAAAGCAAAACATTCGTCTCAGTTGTACATACTTTATAAATATATATAAAATGTAAGTGAGGAGATAGAGAACCAATTACTGTAAAGTTAGCTGCGCCGTCCCGACCTCTTCGAGGACTGCGTCTGTCGATAAGTTCAATGTCGTGAAACGCGCTATATTGAAGTCGCGAAGTCGCGTTCGAATCGTTCCGCATATCTCGCGGTCATGATTATCCGAATCTCACACTAATATTTATCAAGATCTCGTCGGTGCATTCGTCGCAAGTATTGTCGCGGTAGTATTGTATTGCAGATATCGTTTATTATTATCGCGATTTCAGTGCCCGGCGATCTCGTTGTCACATTCCCGGCTCGATCTACGTGTCTTTCAAGCTACTTTTTCACGAATGAAAACGCGATTGATGCACAATCGTCAGATGCCATGCATATTTAATTATAATTAATTGCGTTTCAGATTCAGATTATTTCATATTTATTGCAATTTAAAGATTGATTTCGCGCGTGAAAAATCATCGCGAGACTGAACGTTTTTCGTGACGCATTAAGTGTCGCACACGAATTGCCATTTCTTATCGTCAATATATTGTAATTTCAGCATCGGGATCTGCTTTCACACATCCGGAGAGTCAGGCTTCGGAGTTTCGGCTTTAAATTAATTTTTCATCGAGGATGTACTTGCAATGAAGGTGGAATCGCTGCGCGTTTATCGCCAGGTATGTGCATGCATGTCATGATTTTAAAACCGAAGCTTTTACATGTAAAAAAAATTAAATTAAAAAAATTTAAATCAAATATTAAATATCTCATAATTATGATTCAAATTCTTAAATATAATATAATTTTTAGAGTCAATAAAAAAAATTAATACCACAATTTGTGAAGAAACTGATACAAAAATTAAAAACTCATTGTTAAAAATAACATTGTAATAATGTGCAAACATCAGTTTTTACCATTTGAGGAACAATGTTCCATATTTAAATTGAGATATTTAATATTTGATTTAAAATTTTTTTAATTTAATTTTTTTTTAATTTTTTGGTAAATATTTTGAAGATCTACAGAAATTTCTGCGAGTAATAAAAATTCTGCCATATTAAATCCATTGATTAGATTAAATTAAAACCTTTTATTTGTGAAAAATAATTTGAACCATAAAGGATTAAGATAGGGAGATTAAGATAGGTGTAATGGTTTTTGAATAATACTTTGACTAATATCTACACTAAGGTAAAAGGCCGAAATAAAAGGCGATCTGTCACGTTCTCGGGGTATTTCAAATAATTCGGCACGTCCGTGCGGCTGTTTGAGCACATCCAGATTTTATTTAACCATGTGCAACAATTTCTGATAGGCATATTGATTCGCAGCTATATCAAAAGACTAGAAACCAGTCTCACTCTCGTGTTGTTCAACTCTCAGACTCACACTCGGAAAACATAATGCGCTTGGAAAGTTTTGGGGGGAAAGTATAAACGAGGGCACTCCGATTTAACTGATTTTTTTCGCGATGTCTGATCGGCGGTTCGTACGACGCCAATTAAACGCGAAAAGAGAGAGGTATTAATTTACCGCGGGCTCTGATCGCTCGGAGATCGGAATCGCGCGATCCGGAATATGTGCGATGAAACAACGGAAACGTAAACGTGATTTTGTCGCGAATAACGGAATTTGTGTGTAAACTTGCCGATCTCCTTTCGAAGGGTCAACGGTTCGACAAAAGCTCGAACTGCGGAAATAATCGCGGTGGACTCGCGATCATGCTTGCGTCACAGATTACGTACGTTGCGTGCACGAGATAATCCTATCATTGCCTTCGTTTACGAGACATTGATACGACATGAAAGTACCACCGCTCGCTATGTACTCATGAGCTTTATGTGTACATGTATAAAGATCTTACATATACACGCAATCGAAGGATATTCCTGGACTTGCGTGATCGTATTAGCGACTTTCCAAGTCAGCCTCAAATTCCTCGAAAGGAAAATCTATTTTCTTGTAGGAATATATAAGTTTTTTTATTTATTCACATACGAAATTGAAAATGCGCTCTATTTCAAAAATTTTCACTTACAAAATTTAAAGTCGTTGAAATTTTTTATTTACACACGATTCAAAACGCATTAAATTTACTTACGAGATTCTTTCGTTTCAGAAAATTCAAAATTTTAAATTTGTTACAAGATTCAAAATATCTTTTTATATATCTACTTAAAGTTCTTTATTTATAGAATCTATGAAATATTTTAAATTTATTTATTTTACTGACAATTTTAAGGATTTAATTGAAAATGAAGAAATTTCAACTTGAGAGCAATTCTTTTTTTGTCTTAATCGTATCAATTGCGCATCTCTCTCTCTCTCTCTCTCTCTCTCTCTCTCTCTCTCTCTTTATTATCGCGGAGATCGCTCTGAAGAAAAGTCTGAGATGGCAAAACAATTAAACTGCGCTCGTTTCTGACTTACAAACTGCCATATCGTGGGAGCAGCGTGTCCGCGAGTCCGATTCGCACGTCTTCGGTCTGTAAGCCTCACCGATCCCTTCGTACGCCGAACTGTATAGCCTAGAATATCATCAAGATGTGATACAAAAAGATTGTCAAAATTGAATTCATCTTCATTATCATCATCGTCCGACGACGCCCGACACATTCACACATACAGCACGCTTCCTCGCGTTCTACGGGATTGCGATTATGAGCAATGTCGTTGTGAGGTGCAACGACCGACCGTTCAAGTTCTCTAGCTACCTAGCCATCGACTAAGCATACGTTTTTATACGTAATACCGTTGTCTACGTATTATCGCCTTAAAATCTACGGGCAACAGTCTTCTCGGGATCCGATGCGCGATGTACAGTTTATGTCTCGTGAGATTATCTCGGATACTCCCGTTTCGTCTCTACTGATCTTTTACTCTTTCTTTTTCTCGGGCTACGCAGTTTATCGTCTTTTGCCCTACGAAGATTCGCCATTTCGTTAATTATTTCGATATTTTGATTCGTCGTTTTTCTACGTCTGGCAATGGAGTTAGTGAAAAATGCGCCAGAATCAATGGAATATCTTCTTTGAGCGTATTTTCCTTTCCGGGCATGTTTTTCGGAAGTTTTTGTGAATATGCATTTATTTCGTTCTATAATTTTCTTGTTTATACTAAAGTTTTACATGACGTTGAATTTTGAATATACTTTTATTTGAATTCATGTCTAATTCGATCAAATAATACCGAGATTTTTAATTTAATTAAAATTGTGAAATGAACAATGATAGAGTGTCATAATGAATCTTTCGAAAATCAAACCAGTTTTTTGTTGAAATGTGAATTATCACATTTCTATCTATTTTACTTTTTGTATTGAAAGTTATTCTTTGACTTGATTTCTTCTTGTTGATATTGTCAGGTTTCTGAGATCTAATTAAACTCGTTTTTCGCACGAATATTTAATTTTTACAAATTGCTAAATTTATCGTTATTTCTCTTTTTGTCTTTTTATTTCGATCGATCTTAGATTTGATCAAATATGGTCAATCTTGAGTGAAAAGATGACATATAATGATCGTTTTTGCAAATATCAATATTTTTTCTTCTAAGAGTTCTCCCAAAGGATTCATTTCCCGTAAGTGTTTTCAGCTGCAAGTGAAAGCAGCTTCAAGAGAGCTTTTTTGAAATAATTCCATTCGGTATCATTCTACTCTTCGAGAATAGTCTGACTTGGTTATTGAAACAGACAATCTTATTCCTCTAAGAGCGTCTTCTAGGTTCACCCTAAAGCTCTTTTTTTCAATGACAGCTCGTCTACAGATCTGTCAAACTTCCAGCTTCCAGGTAATCTCAACGTTAAAGATTCCATCTTCCGCGACCTGGAAGCTGCGATGTATATTCATATACTCCATTTCCAAGTATCGCCACCCGTTGGCCATCATTCGGGGATGCTCTCGAGCGTCGTCGAAGTTAGCCGTCAAATGAGCAGACACAACTTGTTCCGATTCTTTCTCTCCGGCAGCAGTGCCTTCGACTTGCCGGCGTCCTCCGAGCTGCTCCTGGCGTAGAGAGACCTGCTGATGCGATGCCGGACCCCTTTGCTCAACGTACGCCCGCCCTTCCTCAGCGAGGCGAACCTGCCGAGCGACGATCTCTCGGGCATTTGTTCCTTCCTGTCGGCGTGAGCGCAGTTCAAAGTCGTCACCGTGAACTCGATGTCCTTAGGCTCGTAAGAAACGAATTCCTCGACTGGTTCCTCGATCGTGTCGCGATCGATCCACGTCAATCCCATCTCGACCTTTTCCGCCAAATCCTGCCAGTTTCTTCGGTTCTCCGTGGTGCCCTCGTAGAGCGGCAGTATCCACGGGAACGTCTCTGACATGACCTTGTAGAGTGGCAGGCAGATCACGTCGATGAAGCCGACCTGCATCTGCGGTAATTCATCCCGCCTCTCGCGGTCCATCATCGCCACCGGCTGCTGGTTGAGTTGGAGGCGCTCGAGATCGCCTTGGTCGAAGAATTCGTCGGCCACCAGCTTCGCCACGCGATGCTGTATCTCCCAGGGCTTCGCTATCGCGCTCACGTCGCACGCCGTCATCATCATGCCGCATAGTACTGTGAAAAAAAAACGGACAAAATTAATTAATTGTGACATTATAAAAAATCACCGAATGAAAACTATCGAGGAATTACATTCTTTCTTCTCTTCGCTCTGCCAATCGAACTCGCCCTCGTCGATCACTTCCATGAAACGATTCCTCTTTTTGAAGTACATCGCCAGATCGGTCGACAGAATGGCGCTCTCCACGACCTTCATCACGCGTCTGTAATCCTCCATCGATAAACTCTGGAAGATGTTGTTGCTATCGGAATTCAGGATCATGACACACTGATCAAAGTGATGGTGCTCCATCGTGCTGGTCGAGTAAAGGATCGCCAGTGGAGATTCGGTTTTCGTCTGGAACGCGTTGTTGGTGCCGCGGTGGTCCAGATCGTGGCAGAGGCAGGCCACCAGAAGCCCGAGGATCTCCAGATCGGTCATGAATTGTTCCATCTTGCCGGTCTTCAGCATCGCGAACATCGTTTGCGCGACGTTGAGCGCGTGCCGCCAATTGTGGTACTTTACTGGCCTGTCGGGAATAATTTTCGGTTGTGATTCCGATTTAAGATTGCGCGTTTAGTATCTTTAAGAGGCGTCGTGGGACAAAATAAATGAAACGAGATTGAAATAGCCACACCTGTAATTCTTCTTCACACTGAGGATCCATCTACATAGGACGTCGTAAGGTATGTGGAACTTCTGTATGAGATCGCACTGTTTGAACATCCTGATGGTGGCGCGGCACGTGTCTTCGTCGGTGAGATCGAAGTCGATGAACGTGAAGCTATAGAGGTTGTACGTTTCCGCGGACGGTATGGGATCGGAGACGAGTTTCAGGGCATCGTCGTTGTTGGCGGTCGCGTGATAACTCAGGCACTCGAGGGCCACCTTCTGCTTCGCCATCAGCTTGCACGCGGATTCGTACATCTGCGTATTGTGAATACCGAGGCCGCAGAAAATAGCGAACGCCTCGAATATCGACACGTCCGAGTCGGTGAAGGCTGTGCCGTTGTCCTGCAAAGAATTTTTTTTCCGTTATTAACGAGTATCCATCGCTCTTAATGATTTTATCTAGCGAATTGCTAATAAAGGATAAAAGAATATTCCTTATGACGTCTGCACTAATATCTGTTTTTTTTAATCATAATACAATATTATTGCTTGACATTCAGGTCTGTCTTCAAGCAATGCATAGTTTAAAAAGTCAATAACATAAAAATCATGTGATTTATAATACAGCACATGCAGATTATTAACGACTTATTAAGGATTAAATGCAAAATATATCTAAATGCAAATGTAAAGTATCAATAACAGATTAATATTAGATTATTCAAGATTATTGCGGATTATTACGGATTATTACTTAAAAATTAAGAAGGAAATTTTATTCAATTCAAACCTTGTTGATCAATTGAGCAACTCCGATGACGATTCTCTGTCCGTTGACAATCGGCATGCACAGGATACTTCTGATGGGCTCCTTTCCGCTCTCCATTACGCCTTTCTTCAGCCACGTAGCGACGTCGCCAATGTTGAGAATTTGACCCGACGCGGCGACGTATCTCGCGATCTGTCCCAGGGAACTCGACAGATTGTTTTTACTTGGTCGATAGACCCGGGCCTCTTGCGTTTCGTTCTCCATCTCGAATACCATAGTAAATTTGCTACCCTCGGTCGATGCCTGAAAAAAAAATAGATTATGTAAAAATCGAAGAATAATAGATCTTTAGTTTTTCTAAAAAAATTAAAATTTTAAGCTATCGAAAAGATTGAATTGATTAACGTCACGGAAGAAACGACGAAGAAATATACGTTCGCTTCGTCGGGAGGGCTGAAAAATTGCATTTTCTCATTTACATTATGTATATACTCAGTTTATAAAATCGGGATCACTCACGTGCTGTTGAATAATGTCCTCCATGTCGATGTTATTGCTCTGAGCCGCCAGGAAAGAGAAAAAGATCATCAGACTTACAAATTCGAGTAACACGTGGCGGTGCCACTCACCTCTCTTCTCGACAACGGCTTTCTGCTCTCTTGCACCGACTTCCCGGGCCGCTCGACGATTTTCTCGAGATGCCCCTAAAACGAGGCTTAGCATCTTTTATTGTGCTTTTAATACAATCACGTGGTGGCGTTAACCTTTTCGAATATTATATCCAATTAATTAAACACTAATTTGTTTTGCTAAGTTAATTTAAAAAGTCGATCTATATTTTCTGCGACTTTGTTCGACACAGTCCAATAACAATATTTGTAGATAACAAGTGTTATATCATTTGAAAATTAAATCCACGGAGAGAAAGTACACTTACTGCCTCGCCGCAGTCCAAATCGAGCAGGTAAACGGCGCATCTCTCGCACTTGAGCAGCTCCTTCGCCTCGGTCATGATCTTCGTGACGAGACACTCGAGATTGTTCTGCTCCTCGAATATATTCCGCGCCAGATTGAGAAGTATCTGATTGCGTCGGTATTCCTGCACGGACAGCTCGAACAACTGCGCGTTCTGTATGCCGATGCCGCAGAATGTGAGGTATCTGCGATAATCGATGCCGTCGTAAAATTAGACGCGCGATCGTATTAATAAACGTATCGATCGGGCGCGGCGCCGATTATAATTGCGTCTACATGGCAATTACATAGTCTTGTAACTGGCCTTGCGCCATTATGCAATCAGTTAATGCAAACTATGCTCCGACGCCTGGTCTAAACGTCCGGTTACGTGGTTATTACGCACGCAATTATACGCGAAGCTATAAATTTTCGGAACGTATCTCTTCCGCAATTTTCCCACCTTTGAAACACCTCGACGTCCCGGTCCGTGAATTCGTTGCTGCCGTTCGTCTTGTTGATGATCTGGGCGACCCCGATAACGTCGCCCTCGTAATTGCAGATCGGCATCGATAGAATCAACGTCGTCTTGTATCCGGTTTGCATGTCAATGGCGCTGTTGAATCTCGGATCCTGCGAACGGAGAAATATCTATTTTCATCTTGTCGACAAAGACACAAAATGTCATCGATTAATTAGCTCTTAGACAATTACTCGGAGAGTATAATAGTTAGAATTTTGCTTCATCGAGCTACGGCGTTGTATATTAATGATCACAACGTTCCCTGAGTTCGAAAACGGAAAGTTCAATGCTCAGTGAATCATATCGATTAGACACCCCTCCCCCCCCCATCAAGAAACGTAAGCTGAAACCTTGTAAGCATCCTTGATGTTAATTGTCTCCTTGGTTTGCGCCACGTAACCGGCGATGCCGACTCCGAATGGTATTTTGAGCTCCTCGTTCTTAGCCCGTTGGATGGCTTCCTCGAGCTCGGTTTCCTGGGTGACGTCGAACAGCTTCGCCACCAGGTACCGGTCCTCCAAGGGCCCCTTTGCCAGGAACAGACTGCCGCGATCGGCATAAGTGAGTAGGCCGACGTTCACTAGGATCTTGTGGCAGAGGACATTGATGTCCAATTCGTTCGCCACGTCCCTTATCAGCTCCATAAACAGATCGCTCTCGTCCAGTCTACCGAGCGCCTCGCGACGATCCATCAATGTGCTGTAAGTTCTACAAGATTTAATACTTGTGCTACCTAAGTACGATGCGAAGTCCAATTGAGTTCAAAAATATTTTTAAAAGATTTATTATTTTATGAAAATATTAAAGGCCTTATATACGATATTTATATATTATTTAGTTTATCAAATTTTATATTATTTATGTTAACATGTTATTTATCTTAACACGTCTGTGACATGGAGCGATTTGATTACACATGAAGATGTGAGCTAAAATTATTTCGTTGTTAATATCGCTTACCTGTTGGGACTCCTGCTGCGCTTTGCGGGTGAACTCGAGGCCAGCCAGGTTTGAAAGAGATCGGATGTGACGCTGTTGCGTTTGGTTGGATTGAGAAGGTTCTCCTCTTGCTGCACGCTGGGCGCGCTCGGTGCGCTCGGTGTTATTGTTTGCAGCATACACGTGTTCTGCAATTTCTGTCGAAGCTGGAAACTCGCTTTTTCCCGCAGCCACGTTTCGGCTACAGCAGGATGCGCCTCCAGATACCTTTGTTTAATAGACAACGGTTGTGTTGTACAAAAATTTATCATATTTTGTTCATTATTTTCTATAGCAATTAACAACAGTAATAATAGTAATATCTAAATGTCTAAACGATATGAGAAAATAAAATAAATAAGAATGATCAGTGTAAAATATATAATATTGTTGTACGACGACGCTAATACATTTTTAATGTTAAAACTCTTTAAAAAGATTTATAAAGTTAATTCGACAATGCTACTATTGAATAATTCATGAAATTATTATATGAATCAATTACCTTCCAACTCTATCCATGGTGAGGTTGTCGTCCTCGTCGTACTCGTGTATAGTGTCCTGGCAGCTGACCCTCTTGCCTCTGCACAGCCTGACGATCTCAATCTCCTTCACATCAGTCTTTGTGCTTGTACTTAGGGGTACTTTTGATTCTGATCGCGCGGACGTTTTCAACTTTTCGGGACTGTCGTCGGCGGAGCCGACGATTTCCGATTGCTCGGGATTGAACGAGCGCACTAAAGGACAGTCGTCCTTCTCCGACGTCCTTCCGGACACCGGTTTCGTAGAGATCTTCATCGTCTCGAAGTTCTCGAGGTTGTTGTTATGATTCGCCTACGAAAGTTGTCGCAAATCGAAATTATCTGTTCGCCACGTCTTTATCTTATTCTGCTAATCTCTGATTCGTAACTACGTTATTTTGAAAGATCGAAAAGGAAAGGCGAAACTCTAATTGAATAATGACTGACTTTTAATTGTATCATGAGCAGAACCTGATATTTTGATAATACTTTTCTAAAAGTACAATTTTTAAAATATACGCTTTGTCAATTGATGAATAGCTTCTTAAATTATTTGGATATTGTTTTTATTATTATTCTTATGCACGTGACTTAAAAATTAAATTTTTTAAAAATATATCAGTATCTCTTTACAGTAAGAAATTTATATAATGCAATAGAAAGAGAATTATAAACGCTGGTCTTTTTTGGATAATTATTTTAGTCCAAAGTATTAAAAGTGGTATTTAAGGATTCTTTACACGTAAATTTCAAGTCGTCAGTATCCAGGTTCTAGTGACAAGATGCCTTTGGTTTGTACAAATTGCAGCCATACTGTTATAACGACGAAAGCATTAATGCAAACTGTTTAATTACTTCCGTGTCGACGGCCTCCGACAACTCATCATCCACTTCGTCTTCTGCTTCCATATCACCTTGAGCTTAATGTAACGTGCATCGAGCGCAATAGGAACGTTCAGTGAGAGCCGTGCGAATAAGAGGAAGCTTCACATCTCGTCGCCCTTTCGTTTCCCGGTATTTACGCACGTCTTCGCGAGTCCCGGAAATACGAATCTGAAAAAGTATACGATTTCTTCGTAACGCAAAAGAATATACTTTGTTCTAATTTTATTTCACCTTTATATTCTACAGACTACTTTATATTGTTAGAAGTATTAAGAGATCATTTTTTTGCAATTTATTAGCTTGTAGAAATAATTTATTGAAGGAACATTAATTAAATTAATATAAATAAATTAAAACAAACAATTTTCGTTATGTCAAATGCGCCGACAAAGATACAGAATTATTTATATTTTTGCAGCACGAAGTCATTTTATTTATAGGAATTCTCTTCGATAATTTGCATTGATTTTTATATATAAATATGTATATATGGTACGTGTGGCAATATGTAAAATTTAATTTTCCATTTTACCGCCTCGGTTAATATGATTCACGCTGACGTAATTTTCACGATCTTTCAGTTGTCGCTCTTGAATTAATTTGACAAGATCTCATGCGACTTGTGTTGAATATGCTTTAAAATTTTACGATTTTATCTGAAATGTAATCTATGAATGTCGAGGATCGAGGGCGAGCCCATGAATTTTATATTTTATCGATGTGAGTCGTCTAACTCGTGTACGGCAGAGCGAGAGCTTTCTTTCCTCTCCAGTTTAGCCCTTTCTCTTACGCGTTTTCGTCCTCTTTTACTTTCCTCCGTCCCCCGCGAAGGGTCGAAGGCAACGACCCACTGGGGAAATCCACGTCTAATCACTGAATTATGAAATTACGCAATTCAATATTCATGAAGAAGTCCGCCTAGCCGCCACCGTCTGCAATTCTCAACGAGAATAACCGCTTCGCATTAAGTCCCTTGTTAATACGTTTCCTGTCGATGATTATCCTCCCCGCGCGCGTCTCTCGCTCTTACAACCCTGACATTTTATCCGCTAAATTGGAATCGAGACTGCGAATAATTGGAATGTCACGGCGACATGAGTGGATGCGAGCTCAATGGGCATTTTTGTGAATTCTCTATTATATTATTGAAGTGCATCATAGATGCGTCGCAATTATTTTTACTTTACGAGACACCTATCGCGCTAAATTTAATTTTGCCACAAATAAATTATTATGTTTAAAGTATTCGAACGCACTATAAGCGCATATTGCACCTTTTAACTTAGCTTTTAACTTAGTTTTGAAAAATAAAGACTATATTTTTTTATCTACGCGTTAATAAAATTACATTTGAATAAAATTTAATACAACAAACAGCATTTCATATATTCGTTTATTTACAGTATTAAAGTTTGACTCGCTAAAAGTCTTTTATCTATAATAGCTTACAGCTCGAGAGCTATTAAAAGAGAAGAGAGTACAAGGATATTCTTGCAAATAAAAATCTTTATGAAGACTAAGGTTATTTTCTCAATTCCTGCGTATTATAATATACTTCATAATAATGTTTATTTTTATATTCTGTTTTTTCGAGTTTGTTAGCACAGGCATGATCATATTTAGAGCAAGTATTCGAAAAGGTTGCCAATTTAACGTTGTTTAATTTAATCTCCTAAAAGATGCAAATATATTTTGTATTATTTCGATTAAGTATTTATAGAATTTGCGCATTATGCGATTGTCAACTCTAAATGCAACGTGTTGCATTGAATGACTTACGCAAGAAATCTAGACCTTCAAGAATTCGCGACCAAGGACTTCCCCTCGATGAAGTCACTTCCTTTGGTGCACGATCGCGTTTGATTTGCTTACAATACCTGAATTGATGTGCCAGCATAAATATAGCCATCTGCATTGCTCACCTGCAGTAAACCATTCGCGAGGAATGTCTTATAAATGCAGCACACCCGCGTGTCCGGCCCGAAATAGCCATCACTCCTGCAAAATGTCATTCGCGATTTCCTGCCGCACGTGAACGCTCGCCTTCACGTACACGATCGAGTCCTTCGTCGGCATCCACCACGTCGTACACACGTCATTTCAACAGACCGCAACGTTTCCTCGACGTTTCGTCACCATTTCCCTTCAACGCGAGCGTCATCGAGCGTACGAATATACACAAAAGTTGCATTTTATTTTTATCCCACCCGCGATTCCCTCTCGGTAAACATGCCCTCCTTCTTTCCGTCGCGTCGATATCCTTTCTTTAATTCAAGCATGTCAAGGATACATTCAGTCTACTGCGTTTCGTTCTCGTCCCGGCGTGCGTCGAGCACGATCGTACCTCCGAAAGCGTTCAATCGCGATCGACTGGACGGAACCGATTGCTCGAAAAGCGCGAGCGTTACCGCGCAATCACGCAGACGCATCTCGCGTAACTCGCGTATTTTTTTTTTCACGTTCAAGTTCGTCGCCGTTCGATATATCCGTCACAACGTGTTTTCCAGCCTCCGTATCACTTGGCGTCGCAAGATTGACGATCGAGCGCACGGAGAGCTGCTTCGCCTCTCCCAAAGTTGAACTCAACCGCGGTTTTTCTTATCTTCCTGCCTGCGTTACTTCCCACACTATAATTAACTCATTTCTTTCTCACGTCAGATTTATTTAGGAGCATGCGATGTGTCGCGCGCGTCGACGATTTACGTACGGGACAATTTAGCCGGGACAGTCGCGCGATCACGCGTGATCGACGACGTGGAGCTCTTAAATGGGAGGATCTCCGGCCGCTTCCGGGAACGAGATCATCGCCTCCTCCGCACGCGGCTTCGATCGTCCCCACGTCGTCGGCCTCAAATATAGAAAAGTCGTCCCCTCCCCTTCCCCGCGAGTTATTTATCGAGGATCGCTCCGATCTCGCGCGGGGCAGGATCAGCGCGCAGCCCGTTGACACGCGATCGCAAACTCGAAACCGCATCGACCGGCACGTCCTCGCGAGCTCCTTTTCCTCGTCTTCATCCTTTCCCCGCCGACGGGATCGTTTCGTGAGTAAGGCGATGCCGCTGGACCCTCGCGATGCCGATCAGCAACCGTCTAGTAACAAACTGATCTCTGAAGAAACTTGAAATCATTCGGTAAGATAGTCGCTGATTCTCGGAGCACAACTTTTCGAAGGATTACTTCGTTCCGCCAGTGTCATATTTTGAGATCAGCTCGCTGATACTCTTCGCAGTTTTCACTCGCTCGGGGACGCCTCTCTATTTTCCGTTTCAGTTTCGGAGATACGCGAGAGATTTCGCGAACGACAGTTCGCACGGAGGATGTCCCGGGTCCAGGGTCGATCGATGCGCGACGTTCACCAGCTTTATCGCGTTCCGTCGAGACGGATTTCGTATACCGGGACGCGACGCGACGCGGCGGTCGGCGACGACGTCGATAGCGAACGGCCAGCGGACCGGTTGAAAGCTCCGAGCTTACTGAAGTCTCCCTCTCGGGTCAGGCGGACGCGGGTGTTCGAGGAGTGCGGAGTGTAGCTCGGCTGGTTACGCGTCCGAGCCTCCCACGGCTTCTCCGCTCCGCTCCGCGCGCGTCTCGTACGCGCGCTACCGTCCGCGACCGTCTTGGGGTATATTACTATCTCCGCATCGAACGCGCGTTTTCGAGTATATGTATACGTCTGTGTATTTGCGTATCTCTCTCCTCGGTACACGTGAGTCCGACGGCCGCCCCTTGCCGTCCTCGTGGTCGTGAGTACTACTCGAGTAGGTATCGGTCCTCGCGTCTGTGTACGGAGGCTCACGAACGCTTATCGTCTTCGTAAGTAAGGTAGCCGCACTCGATGTGCGCGTGTGCGCAGGGCTCACGGACGCTTATCTTCCAATTGGTGTGGGCAAATGTCGCGTGTGTTGGTCCGTGTACGTGTGTGTATGTGTGTATGTCTCTATATATATGTATACGTGTGCGCGCACGTGCGGCAGGGATACCGAGGAGATGTCTTCTCTCTCGCGCGCGCTCTCGCTGTGCTCTGGGAAAGATCGATAGCGGCCGGCGGGAGAGTATCCCGGACGCAGGCAGGCAGGCAGGCAGGCAGGCAGGCGGGTTAGACGGGCAGGCAGGCAGGCAGGCAGGCAGGCAGGTGGACAGGCAGGCAGGCAGCATCCCCTGCCGCCGCCGCGAGATTTTCGGCTTCGAAATTTCGCAAACGCCGACCGTCGCGGACGTGCGTCGATATTCGATGATGATGCCGCGCGCGC
Organism: Wasmannia auropunctata; assembly: GCF_000956235.1. Classification (NCBI taxonomy): domain Eukaryota; kingdom Metazoa; phylum Arthropoda; class Insecta; order Hymenoptera; family Formicidae; genus Wasmannia; species Wasmannia auropunctata. The sequence goes on from NW_012027007.1 coordinate 23,132, forward strand.
TCGATCGATCGACCCGCGCCGCGCCGCGCCGCGCCGCGCTACGCCGCGCGTTTTGCGGAAGCTAACGAGCGCGGAACCGTTAATCGAACACCTGTGCCTAATGCGTTTCGGAAAATTTAACTATCGACGTGTGTGCGCCGTTATTAATGCGGCAATGGTATACGGGTGCGCGGCGTCACACCGTTGAATTTCAACCCTTATAAGCGCGCCGCTATCCCACTCATGAAATTTTCATGAAATTCAGGCAGTATTATAGCAAAAGTTGCTACGCGATGTATCTATCATTAATACCGGGGCGTTAAAATAAATGAGATTACTCTTTTCCACGTGCGTGGCCTTTGATATTCGATATAATAATTGAGATGTCGAATGCGCAATAGAGAAAGAGAGAGAAAGAGACAGAGAGAAAAAGAGAAAGAGGGAGGTGGACTCCGCAGCAGTGCTTTAAGGATTTAATCCTTCGTTTTCCAACGTAATGAGGAATGATCCTGTCAGTTTTACGTGACTTTTTGTTATATGATCGCGTTTACGGTGGACATCAGTTTTCAGCCTCTCCTAGAAAATTAGAGCACGCGGGAATGCAGGAGTATAAAGCTTGTAAGCTCTACTTAAATACGGCTTGACATTTAAAAGTAATCTCGCAAATTATGATCTTTCGCTTCGAGTTTCAATTAATTTCAAATATTGTCCACGGAAATAAGCAGCATCGGTATGCTCTCTTGTAAACAAGATACATATCGGCTAACAAGCATTTCATCCTTCTCGCCCGTAATGCCATATAATCATTCGGTATTATATATGAACCCTTATCAATGCTAATTGGCAAGCGTTTCGTGTTAACGCTCTACGGTTTGTTATGCAATACACGCACGTGCGTGTACGTAGCTTTGACGTGCGTCCATCACGCGAAAATCGGATTACGTTGACGTAACCATGTATACGGTGTGCTGCACATTTTCCATCAGATTCACTTAACTTCAGTTTTCGCTGCTTTTCTCATTTCAGTTCGGGCATTGAAGATTAGCGCAACGCTTTAATTTTCAAGGTGGTACAATATACTTCGGTAATCGGACTTTAATTTAACTTTTCGTCGAGGCCGAGTCTAGATGAGACGCTTAATTTGCCAAAATCAATAAAGTTTTAACGTTGAATATTAATACATTTTGAATGTTACATGCAGTTAATTCTGCAGTTAAATCTCTTATCAAACTTTAGCTGAGGCATTATCGATTATTCATTCAGTCAAAAGATTGCTCAGCTACGGGAAAGAGTATACGCGTTTTCCGAATATGTATATTCAGTATGTATATTCAGATGTTGCATGCCCTATTCTTCGGACTCTTCCTTGCATAATGTTAACACGTGAGCCGGAAAACATGTGTTCTCTCTTGAAGTTGTCTTGAATATTTTAAGATTATACAACACTGAACTGATGCACGTCTGGTCTCTTGTTATTATTATTAATGATTGTTAAAATATGATTGTTATCTGCTTAATCAATTAAAATTTTTATCCTCTCGTCTGATGACAAAGATATCGTTTGCTTGCTTATTTTTCGCAATATACATATATATTGATCGGATGAGGATTAGTGTTTTACGAGCTTTTATCTGTGACGTAATCTCGCCGCCGAAATCAATGTGTTTACATAGCGTTTGTTATATTGACAAGAAATCAAATTACGCATTTCTGGATTCCCATTTCTCGAGATCCTTTTTAGGACAGCCAATCGACAATTAGCTGTCCCGATTTAAAGCGGGTGTCCTCGCGAATAGCAGACGAAGCATCGAGGTCACTTAGTCAAACTGTCACAGCTCTGTTTCCTTACTTGGGTTTTTCTCTTCCTCTTTTCATTATCTGCTCTGCAGTTTGATTTCAAAACACCGATTCTAATTCTGGTGCGAGATTAATGCAGCGGGATTGAGTTGTATTACACTTCCTGCCGCGTTACGAAAATAAATCGCGCGTTTAGCAAGACGTTTCTTTATGAGAGTTTGCGAGGTCTTATCGTTACTTACAAAGTTGTATAGAGACATTTTGCATAAACATCAAACTAAGGAATTACTTGTGCGACTCTGCTTTGTAATACGAAAGCCGGGCTTCAAACGTTAATATTCGTGAAAGCCTCTAAATGCCGTTGAGAAAGGCATGAATAAACCATAAAAGAGCGCGTGTAAAATTTTCCTAAAGACATAAAACTACGTCTTTAATATTTTCTTGCAAAATTATGATTTTTTGTTCGGATTATATAACTTTTTTTTGTGACAACGATGTAATCGTTTCGCACAAACTGGCACAATTCACGTATTGTTCTCATCCTTTTCTCAATCTTCTCTGCAATAATGTTGAATAAGTGTGGAGGAGGATTCGAAGGATTTGGAATCCCGGGATCTGCTTCGATTTGCGCGTATCGGCCAATCGAGCTTTGCGAAGTCGCACACGATAAAATATGTGCGGCACAGCCGATGTAGGTGGACAGATTGCCAGGGACACCGATATCGCCCGGGATGACATTCGCGTCCCGTTGGATTCCGGCCAGAGAGTTATGGTTTCGAAAATGGGATAGCGGGTCAGAGAATGGGAGGAAGGAAGATTGTGGAAGGGAAGAAAAAAGATATCGCGAGAAGGACATCAAGATTTGATGGGTGCGTGCTGAATGACTCGTTAGCGATGACGAGGCGGCAAGAGAGGTCAGGGATTGGGCGGACCGGCATTAAATTTCGCTCAGGGTCGTCGACGAGGGCTGGCACGTTTTATCGCGGCGTTTACTTCGCGGATCTTTCATGCAACGCCGCGCCACTAATCTCCGCTGCATGATCGCGGAATACAAAGATAGAGATCGGCGGCCGGAATTGAGGTAGCGCGCGGAAAAGGTGGCGGATGTTGAAAGTTGAAAAGGCTTCTTCTTCGCCGAAGAAAAGGAGAATGAAGATATCGCTCGTAAAGGTCAAATGCGCGACGCGTGCAACGAATGTTGCCGAGAGAAACGCGCGAAAATCGTGGTCTTTAATATATTACGCATTATAACTTCTAAGCTCATGAAAGAGATAGATAAATGTGTGCTTTTGCGAGAAATGGCATGTGTATGCGAGTATCGAATAGAAAATTTCCTGCGCGGCATTGGATTATTTTATGATCGTCTGGTGAGGTATACACAATTAAGAAGATTACAGAAGAGGATCTCGTCTCCTCGTCATCTCCGTCTGCATGCTACGATCGTTATTGCTCAATATACCTCATGTATTTACCTTACCACGCTATCTTGCCGTTACTCCGAGGCTTTGCGTCACCAAACGAGGCCATCAACGTTTCGTTATGCGGGGGCGCTTGAAAATCACTGGACTATCATCAAGCTCCTCCATTAAATATGTGCCGCGACGTTCTTTCGTCCATTCAGTCGTTGACTTCTCCTCCCCTTCGTTGTCGTCGTTTGCGTTTTATCACGGCTCTCTTTACCTACCTCACTGCTAACGACACGGCCGCTTTTATGCGATGAACTTTGCACGACGCGCTTCATTTCGTGTGGAATTAAAGTCACACGGACCCCACACGAATCGATTTTCTATTTATAAGACATAATTTAACAACTTTTAATTATTGGCTCGTTACGAACCAAACAGAATTAATCTCTTCGACTAATTACGGACATATGTTTATGCGAAATGATGAAAAGAATGATCGGGTTGTCTCCGGAGACAACTGCGAATAAAAATGGGAATGGATAAAAATACACAGTTTACATTATAATGCAATCATAAAATAATTATTTTTTCAATCTTCGTTTGATGATCTATTATTTTTATATTAAATTAAATTATGCGCTATTATATTACATTATTTATATATTAAGTCATTTATTATCGTAGAAGAAACATTATCGATTTATTATCGATTTTACAGCTGAAATTAGTACACTCTTGCAGGATATACAATGGGAATAATATAAAAGCACAGATACGTAACATAGATTCGAAAGGCAATGCTAATTATATACAATTCCGCAGCGAAACACCGATTGATTAATTAATGACGTTAGCTCTGCACTATTAATAATTCAGCACTGCCTGTTAAATTGATATACAAAGTTTTCCGAGGGGACACTTCATTTTTAGAAAGCAATATCCACGCGTGTCGCCCACGGGGCTCTGCAAGTTGGCTTCTTTCGCGGCGACGGCGGTGGCGCGATTAGTCTAACACCCTTACTAATGACGATCGGCGTTGTTCACCGAATAAACCCCGGGGTGCAAAGTCAGTCACGCCCCATTTCGCCTCCTCTCGCGCGCCCTGCTCCTCGCTTACAAATCCTTCGAACATCGACGGCACCAACGCCCTGTTTACGTTACGCCTCCGACTTCCTCGAAGGAAAATAGCCGGGATTTATCTATGCGCTTCGACTTTCCTACGATCAATATTTACGGCGTTTGATCGGACAAACCGAAATCATTAGGCTGTTCGTATACGCGCGCGCGCGCGCGGAGAATAATATGCAGACTGTATTATATATAGTAATCCCTTTAATATTTGTACTTCCAGCATTACTATAACTTAAACAAAAGATTCGAATGCGACGAGAGTAGAAAAATTTCGCAAAATTAAACAAAGCCTGAATGAAATGTACTTTAACATTTGTGAAAAATTATTATTTTTAGTTCTTCTCCGCGTTTTTGAAACTATACGCATGGATTCGTTGGAACATCCGATTTTGCACGCAACCGATCGTGCAGGGACACGCCATTGATCAAATACATTGTATACGGCACGGCACGATCTACGTAAGCTAATGACGAGAGTCAATGCTTGCGGCAGACGGTGGGGACCGTTAATGCAACATAAACGAATTTCGCTGTAGATTGAGTGCATTAATAAGCTTTCAGAGCTATCGGCTACATCGGTCGATCGATCGTCGTCATTTTCCACTAACAGAAGGGCGCGTTTCTTGTCCTGTACCTCGCTCTCGCGAATTCAGCAAATTCCTGCTCTCCGATCCGAGAAACGTCGTCGTTCCATGGATGACAGCCTGGGGGGATGTTGTTCGCCCAATAATTCACTTGGGTTACCAATTACGACGAAGACCCGGTTCTGCATGGCGCACTTAATTGGGGACACAATAACGTTACTAGACACTACTTCGAGGGTGTCCAAAAGCGGATTTAACGATACTTGACGTCGCGCGATTGTTTGTTAGAATGGAGACAATGACTCGCGAAAATTATATGACAATTAGGTGATATAATGTTTTAAAAAACATAGCGAGTAACCGACACGAGCAATGTTATCTCTTGTCATGGAAAGAAAAAAGTATTAACACATATAGAAATTTACAAAATTTTCTCGAGTTAATCAATATGATATTCAATTTTGCGATTGCTAAATGAGTCTTATTTACTGTCAAAGATCTTCGTCGGAATCGTGAAATCTCTCGTAGGGCGTGACGGATTTTTGAAACGTGTCGTAGTCCTTCTTTCCTTCTTTTTTCGCCAACAACTTTTTCCGTTCCAACGTGAGGTATATCAACAACGGACAGTACGCTATGTTCACGATGCCCACGACTCGCATGACCCACGGGAATCCAATGGCTTTGACCATTTCGCCGCCCGTGATGGGCCCTTAAAAAAAAAACGATGCGACATATATTTTTTGTAATATTCGAATTTTTTAAAACTGTAAATTGTCTCAATTAGAAGCAACGTTCTCCAAGGACGGAATTAGCTTCCACTTTATACTTCTACTGTTCTAAAGTTATTTTCTTCCGTTCTATTTATACGGAGCTGTCTTAATTTTCCGGTTGGAGCGCCTTACCTAGGGAGTAAGCCAAACTGACAGCCACTTGTTGGATCGAATAAACGGGACCGTAGTTGCCATTTCGGTCTACTAAGCTGGCCAGCAACGGCACTAGGGCTGCATCCGCGACGCCGATGCCCAGACCCATTCCCAGATGCGGGAATATCAACTGCGACATTGTGTTCGCCAACGGGATTAGAATGGCGCTAACGCCGACCACGAATATAGCCAGGATCGCCACTTTGCTGCGCCCGTAACGATACGCTATCACGCCGAAGAAGTTGGTCCCGATTAAATAGCCAACGCTGTCTGGTATGAATACCGTACCCAGTTGCCATTTCTGCAAGAGACGTTAAACAAAAGGGCGGTGCTTTTCCGCATTTTTAACGAATTTGCAGAATTATTGGCGTCGAACGTTATTTAAATGATTCAATTAAATTTCTTCAACACTTTTTCTCATCAACATTAACTATGATCTAATGGCATTCTGATCTCTTTATATGTTGTCGTTAATTGTGATAATAATTATAATACAGACAAAAATTTGTTGAAATTAGATCAATTATGACAAGATCAAAGCTTGACGAAACTTGCCATTCATATTTTTCTATTATGAAGTAAAAATTTTCTGTCTTATACCTTGGGTTTTATGTGAGTCCGAAGCCAAATCGGTAAACAAGGCTCCAATATCGCCATTGGTGACGTGGAACACCAAATTGCACCGGAGATAATGAGGATGTGTGGATTGGACAATAAATGCAGCCAAGTAGTTTGTTGCTCGTTTGGCTGATGTGACAAAAAAATTTGATTAAACAATTTAGCTTTGATAAATAAAATCGCATATACTTTAACATTAAGTACGAGAAATTAATTCGCTATTTTAAGTCTTTGGAATAATATAATATTATTGACGGCTAAAACTTATTAAAAAATGACAGAATTATATAACAGACTCTAAACTTAATTTTGAAAAACAGTTCTTTAAGAAAGAATACGTCTAATTATACATAGATTTTGAATTATAAATTATGCTTCACGCATTCAAGTTGTACTTATAAATATAATTTAATATTATTATAAAAACGTATTAATATTTTAAAATATTACATGTTACCTCAATGTTTGTCTGAACATCTAATTTCAAAATTTGCAGACCTGTGAAAATAACGCATTTCAATATTTTATTATTCTTGTGCAAAGAAATGCGCTTTCGACAATTTCAAAGAATTACTTACAGATTAGTACAACAATGAGGCTAGACACCAATAGAAATGGTGCCATTTTTCCTTCGAGATCGTAAAGCACGGAGCCAATCGGGTAACCTAGGAGAACGCCTAGCGCGATACTACCGAGAACGAACCCCATGATTTTAGATCTTTCGTCTTCTTCCGAGTATTGAGAGGCGACCAACGACATGCCGGAAACTGCTATACATGCTGAAGCTATACCTTGAATGCTTCGCGCCAAGAACAGTATCTCGTATGTTTGTCCGAAGGCGAACACTGTGCGATAACAATGAAAACTCGAGTTCATAGAAACGCTACTTTTTACTTGAAGCCTTTATTACTATCAGCGTTAAATTAACAAACGGTAGTTTCGTAAAAAGCGAAATTAAATTTAACCAAAACAATCGAAAGATTTCTCTGTTTGATTTCAACTTGTAACAATTATTTAACCAATAATTTAATTAATCATTTGATTTGAAACAATTCTTTCTCCGAAATCGTGAGATGAGATTCGAATTGTTAGGGATGAATGTGAAGCTTTCTATTCATTAGAAAAGCGCAAACACCGCGGGTGAAAGGTCGTTCATAACTTACGCAAAGCAGCCAGCAAGAGGCTGAGATTTCCCAGGAACAGAGGTCTGGCGTAGCCCAGAGTGCCGGTGAGAGTGCCCACGGCGGGATTCAATATTAATTGGACCAGAGCCTTCGAGCTCAGTAGTAATCCCACTCGACCGTTTTCGTCCTCCTCGGCGCTCGCGGTCGTATTTGCGTCGAGCGTGCACAGATAATCGGGGATAATCGGCACTGAAACATTTCCGAATCAGCAAATGATTTAGAGCTTGCGATTTGTCCTCTCCCTCTTTTCCTCTCCTCCGATTGTAATTACCGACTACCGTCAACAGGACATTATCCAGGAAGAGGCTGAGATAGACCACTACAACGGTGATCATGCGACTGTTCTTCAGGTCTAATCTCATCCTTAATCATCGATTTCGGTGTAGGGTGAAAAAAAATTGAATACGCTGATACGAGTCACTGTTTATGTGTATTCGTGAAGAAATCAGGGATTTATCTTTAACGGAAGTTTGTGCGCCTAATCTTTTAATTCTTTATAATTAATATATTGGTAATTAACAATGGATTATTATTAAAGTATGAAGGCAAAATATAAAATAAAATTTTTATAGAGTTCATCAATTAAATCTCCAAAATAAATTTTCCGAAAAAAGAGGAAAGTAATAAATGTAAGAAATGTAAGTTAAATAGATAAGGCCCTATTATTCAGAAATGTGTTTGGGAATCGATCTATATTTCTCTCTCAATCTATTTACTTAAAACGAATTTTTCTTTCAAATTTCGAAAAATTGCACGTGTCTTGCTTTCTCTCTTTTTTTATCGGCTTGATAAGCACGTAATTCAAGTAGTTTTCTTCGAATTTTTCTCTTTTTTTGTTACTTGAAAGGCTGTTCTAAACGTGACTGGAAAGCGGACGAGTCTCGTGCGGGCTTTTATAGCCGCTGGAGCTCGTCCTTGCGCAGAAGCTTTTTCATGGGGGGCAACGCGAAGGTTGGTTCGGATGGCGTACCGTTTCACGAGCCGATGCACTTTTCGATTTATCTCCATTATAGCGACTTATCGGCCGTCGCCAGCCGCTTCTGATTTTCGCGGTTTTCATGGTGGTCTTATGATGTGGAAATAAACCCTGACACATGTGTGGTAACCGTAAACGACGTAGGGAAACGCCAGCGACGAGATCGACGAAGGAGCTATGCGCGTTTGATATAATTTTCGAGGGAGAGTTGCATATCTTCTTTTTTTTTTTAGTATGCGTACGCGATCGGTTAGGAAAATTTGACAATTGAAAATTTTATTTTCATCTTATTTTTGATCGATATCAAACTTGAGTTATTATGCAACCATCCTGATGGTGTCTCTATATATTAGTGAATTTTAATTAAGATATTTTGCATTTAGCGTCATCGGGGGAAGAAAAAGGATAAAACGCGCAAATGACAAATTGTTCTCTCATACATCGCATTGCGGTGAACGAAAACTTCATTTTCGCCAGTCCCTTTGTTGTATGTCCGCTATCTCGCTATCTCGTCATCGATATTCCCGCGAAGCACACACCTGTGCCCTGCTTGCAAAATTACGATCGACCATAATGCAATTTCGACGTTGAGGTACATGCCAAATTGATTCTGCGCCGTGTACGGCGCAGCTTTTCGCTCGTGTCCTCCTCGCTTAATGCAGCGAGGAACCTCCGAGTCGCCGAATTGGTCAACGAGCTTGTCAATAATTACGAACAAGTTCAATATTTAACCAGATTTATGCTTGTATTTATAATCGCGTTCCTGTTAAAGAATATAGCTGAAATCTGGAGATACGATACGATTTAATAAATAGATCGTGAGAGTCAATTTAACTTAATATTTGATATATCGTATTTGTAACCGCGATTCACATATCATCGTGATTCATCGCGATTCACATGAGGATGAAAATTATTTCGAGAGATAATCTAAGTTTTATTTCATAGTTCCAATAATTTTTTAGAAAAAAACTGATATGTGTGTATTAATTTTAAAATCTTACACTAGATAGCAGAGTGTGTGTGTTGATTATATGTATATTTACAATAGTCTAACGTTCAATAAATTTTTAAAACATAATTGTTTTTATTCGTGGAGTAAATTTTAATCTAAATAATAAATTTAATCATCTTTTTAAATGAAGCAATTAATTGAATTGTATACAATAAAAATAAAAATTGATTCAACTTGCATGGAAATTTTATAACGCTTTAATTGTATAATGTATGTTAATTTATACGCATATGAATGTTAAATTGAAGGTAATTTCAATGATTTCCTTATAAATTAGAATTTAAATAATATTTTAATTTCAAAATGCTCTCAATCTAACGGAATTAATCATTATCTTAGGCAACGCTAATTAGTTTGCAAAACAAGGCGCAAAATGTGTGATAATAGTCTATTTATGGAAATGCAGTGAACGAAATATTCAGCGTGAATATTCATTTTATAAAGCATTAAATATTTTGAGACAATAACGACTTGGTGATAATAACAACGCGACCTTGGTGTTCATTATTGCGGTGTACAGCGGGCCGTATTTACGCAAGGTCACCGCGCTATCATTCGCACATTGAAACTCGAGTCGGCAGGTTGTGTTGCGCGAGTCGTTCCACGTCGTGTTATTACCCCGTCGTATTGTGGCCGCGACAAGTATTAGAAAATGTCTAACTATCATGAATATTATACGATTATTAGAATAAATTGATTAATCATTAGTCCGCGTAATGAACGATTCGCGTAAATGTATTGGGATTGCTTATCGCGAAGTAGATATTTCACGTGGTTTATTTCATATATGAATCGCGGAACGAAACAGAGAATGGAAATATAATAGATTATTGTTTCGCGATAATTAATTACGTGTCGCGATGTACTCAACGATACTTATTGTTAGATACAATAAACTTCGTATCGCATTTTGAATTTTCGGTGTAAATGTAATTTTCCAATCGATTTGCGATTGATAGCGCGGAATAATATACGACATGGCCCGATTGAATTATTCTAATAACGAAAAGCTACGTTATTGCATCGATTATATATTGATAACTAATTTGAAATGGAAATAATAGAATATTTTTTAATGTACAATTATTTTCCAGGATACGTTAAACGCGTGTCGGCGGGACTGGATTGTGCACGGCCTTGACGTTTGTTTTGGTGCGCAAGAGAGCCACCGCGAGTCAGGATCCGAGATGTCATTCACGCGGCGAGATTCAAGTTGGCAGGTAGCGCGTAGCGTGCAGTGATTACCGTCGGGAGTTGTGCGAGCGACTATTTTATTGCAATGATTAACATTCGTGATCGTAATTAATCGTGTTTTCGCAAGAATTACGTTGTGTCGTATACAATTAATCAACGAGGGAATCTGAGAGGAGGAGGAGACTTGGACGGCATCGAGTGACGGTGGAGCAACCATGGAGTGAGTAAATTATCTTTTCATTTACTCGTTAGTTGCAGAGATAATTATTTATGATTACTTTCTGCGCGGATAATAGTAATTCTTCTAAATAAAAATTATTCCGATCGTTGCTTTAATTACGTATATTTTTATTTTGCAGTTCAACGTAGTCACAACTCCACCGCTGCGCATCGTATCGGTGAGTAAAAGATTACTTTTTACATTACGAAGCTAATAGATTTGTGTAAAATTATGTATAGGATATTAAAAATTGAACACTAGATTCAATTTGTTAAAAGCGGGTAACTCTACTGGCATTATCCTCTTCATCCTCTTCGTCTTGATCGATCCTTCGTTCCGTCGTCATTTTTGTTGGGCTAGTGTATCTTATAGGATACATTTCGACGTGTAGTCTAGAGATAGGTGAAGAATTATCTCTATTACAAGTGGTTTCTGCATTGTTTCTCTCTCCCAAAATTATCCTCTGAGCTTTATAGATTCTGGGCTGCGCGTAAATGACGTCATTTGTAGCTAAATACTGGAAATTTAAAAAATTTTTCAAATTGCAAATTGAAAATTTTCAAATTGCATATTTGATAAATTTTTATAAAATTTTTAATCGTTAACTATGTGTAAATTATTATATCCCAATATGCGCATAAATTGCGTTTATATGAGCATATTATGGAAACGGTATTCTGTTTTCTGTTTATTATCTGCTTATGAAAAATATATTTGATTAATTTTCCGCGGCTTGATGAATATTCACCTCTGTGTTCTCGACGTACATTCGCGGCGTGACGTAGGTAGCGTCGATCTTCTTCATTTCCGCTTGACATTCATAACTATTATATGTAGGCGTTTCGTGGTGATTTGGACTTTTGCATCTCTCGAAATGTTTCGAGTTCGAGCTTGAATTACCGTAATAATTTGAATATGCTGATGGCACTCGTAAAATCTGACTTTCTCGAGCAGGATGAACGTAATCAAAGGAGGAACGCGACTGCAAATCGAGTTCTCTCATTATCAACAAGAAAAATTAAATTTTTTTTCAATAAATTAATTCTCATAATATATTGTAATTAATAATATAATTAGTTTACATAATATAATACAAATATTAATTAAGAAATTTAATTATATTTATAATTAAAATGCTAATAATCGATAATACAATTATAACTACAAAAATATTAGTACCACGAAAAATCGTCATTATTTTTAATAATTAATAATCGGGAGAAAACGCGTAACGTCCTGACCTGCCTAATCGTATTAACAGTCGAATCGGTCAATAGACTGACGGGATTGAATCTTTGTCCAAGATCTTTTCTTCTGGGTGTATGCGTGATCATGTAATAGATCCTTGGTACTAAGACACCGAAAATAATTAAGTAAGCCGTAGAAATTATACCGAAGAAAACGATTGCGTCACGATTTTCCGGCTGCATCAACATGAAGCAAATCAGCCATATTGCCCATATGGCTAGCAGACCGACAGCAGTGCCGAAGAAACATTTTCCCTCGTAGTAATTGCGTTGTATTCGAATAATGAAGTAGCAAGCGACGAACAGTGCAGTTAATAAAAATATATCGTATCCTGAAAACGATATTGAAGATTTTAATAAAGCAATGCTGTAATTGCGATTGCTTTTGAATAATTTCAGAAGACCATTATTAAAACGTTAAATTTTATATGTCAAAATATTAGAAAACGTATAATATTAATATAATATTAATATTAATTCAGATAGAAATCAAAATAAGGCAAATTAAATCAATCAAGATTTCTAAAAAATATTTAGAAGATTCAGAAATGAATGAAAAACTAGAATTATTTAAATCACAATTGCTTGCGTAACCAATGTAGAATTAACAAATAATCCGGTCAATATACCTAGTAACGCAATAAAGATGAGGCTTCTGGCGACCACGGCTGAGTCCATTGCGCTCAGAGCGAAATACATAACCGACATGGCGATTTGCACGCCGTACATGAAGAGCGCCATAAAACTCTGTAAGTATCCATTAATGTGAATAATAAAAACACCGCCAGTGGACAAGGCCAGGAAGAGTGCTCTCGAGAGCATGATCGAGAACGTGAGGCCGAACGCGAGAGTGGTGAGGAGGATCTTCCAGGCGTTCAGGTTCTCCGCGCCGAAATAATCGTCCGTCACGCAGAAGGGCAGTGCTGTTAGTAGGGTAAATAGGTTGGCCAAGACGAGGACGATTGTTAGGGTTGGATTGCCGTCGAGAATTTCCTCAGTCGCAAAACGATAGATGATAAAGGTCACTATGACGCAGCACACAAAAGTGCCGAACACGATGGCGATCAAGAAAACAGGAACGTAAATACTGTTCTTCAGCAGAACACTTTTGCCAACGACATCCACTGAAATGTCAAATCAAAAATTGATATATATTATATAGGCAAACAATGCTGATCTCTCGAAAAAATATGCATGCTTAATTTAACAGAAATTATGATTGCCATAATTTTGAAAAAAATTTATAAAAGCAAGGTGGATAATTTTAATAATTGATGAAGAGTAGGATTTCATATTTTATCACATATTGCTCATAATTCACAAGAATAATTCAACGATAAACCGTATGGTTATAAGTACTCGTATTATTTATATCGTTTTTACTTTTCGTAACGTCGCGTCGCTGAAAATTCGTGCAGTTTTCGCAATTCTCGGCGAGATGCTCCAAACAGAGCCCCGGCATTCCGGACGTTGTCCTCTCTGTGAGAACGCGTAACTCGGGCATTTCGATCTCGTAGAGAGCGACGTCGATGAGCTCGTGTCGCGTTTTCGTGGCGACCACGTATCTCACCGAGTGTGACCGCGGTTGCATGTGAAGAAGCTCGTAAACGTCCGAATCAAGAATTTCCCGTTGCGATTCAGGGGATTGCGTCACGATGCTACTCTCCTCGTTGCCGATAGGGCAGTTTCTCTTGCGGAAATCCTGGAAGACTTCCGCCAGTTTGATGACGGCCTTGCCAATGTCGAGGAGATACGGAGAGTGGTTCGCCGAGTTGTCGGAGTTCTCCAGGAATTCGCCCGCGCTCGAGAACTCGCCAAGATCGAGACGAGGAATTTCCGGCTTAATGACATACGATCCGGATGGTATGAGATCTGGAAAGTTGAAGACGTTGTCGGCATGCTAAATTTAGATTAATCCCTCTCGTATCCAAATTTCGGCTTATTGTTAGATATCTAGGATTATTGCGGTATACTAAGTTATCGAGGCTGAATTTTTAGAACAGGAGATTTGTTTAAAACAAGAACAGATTTCAATTTTGCTGCGACGCTGTTGAGAGTTATTTCTTGTTGCACGTTAGATTCGACGTGAGTTAATTTATCTAATGACTGCAGCAACATCGATCGATTAACTTTAATTGTAGTTTAACCGTCCCGTTGTCTCATTTTAGCTTTAATTCTGAACAGAAACAAAAGGCCGCGCAAACTAAGGTTAAAGTTGAACGATGTTGGTGAAACTGTCTCTTAACTCTCAACTACTACGGCTAAACTTGGGTAATGTAGCTGCTGTTACGAGCACAACTCGACGTCAATATTTAATGTAATAGTTGGCATTAATTTATATTTATGTTTCCAACACGTTCACAACAGACAAGTTGTCTTAAAATTATGACGACATTAGATAAATCATTTTCCTTTTAATAAAAGAAAAAATAGATGTTTTTCCTTTGTAAAATATATCATCGCATAGAGATCAAACTACTGTTCCCTCGCAATTTCTTCGTCGATAAAACTTTAAAATTACTTGCCATCAATATCCAAATTATCGAGCGACAGCAGGAACCACGTTTCTCTGGAACCCTTCGATCCCTCGTTCTCTTCCAACCATCGTAACACGTCATTTCTCTCGCCGATTGCGACTATCACCGTTTCCGTGACGTTCGCGTACCTGTCACCGTTGACGCGCCTGTCACTTCGCTTCACGCACACACCGGCGTCCTTGGTAGCTTCCAGGAAACGATCGAGAACGGAGTCCGCGTTGGCGCGCACCAGATCGACAATCCCGTATCTGGTGCTCAGATAATGCGCCAGGATATCGATCGCGGGCACCGTGAAGTCCCGCTCCCCGTAGATGCCGATCGGCGGACCGCCGTGATCGCGAAGATAATCCATCATGGGTCCATACTGGGACGGCACCAGTACACCCATCTCGTAATCCGGCGCGCAACTTTGCCCGATCGCTACTCCCAGAACTTGTCTAAACACCGTAATCCCATCGTGACACGTGTCGAAGATTCTTAGCCCTGTGTAACATACACAATAATTATTCACGAGAACGTACACTTCGGGGATACTTTGAGGATTACCTTGATCCCTGTGATAATTAACTAACATACAGACGTATCTTGACATTTTGACGTATTTGATACATTTACTTGCATATATTTTTTCAATTTTAGATAACTTTGCCATAATATTATTTGACTTAAATGATCAAAATTATTAACATCTGTTACAATAATTATTAACAAATTATTATTAATATCTGATCAGTTTAATTCTCATAATAGTTAGTCGTACAAAAGTATGTATACATAAGGAATTTGTTTATTTCTGTAGAAAATTTAAAATTTTTAAATTAACAAATTAAAAGAAATAATAATAGTCGTAAATTACTATGTAAAGTTTCATGATATTCTTATTTCGCAATTTATTTTTTTGCCATGGCGTGGTATTGATTAACATATTTGCACAAAAGTTATGTCTATTTTACTTACCTAATTTTACACCTGGTATGTAGTCATATTTGTTTAAAGTTCGCACTACGTGTATTATCGTCAAGATTTGTTGAAGGCCTTTAGATGACGATACATTGCAATATTGTCCGTAATTCGTGTCCACAAAGACTGATCGAATATCGATGATCGTTGCCCCAATTGTAAGAAACGTAAGAAAAAGAAAACGTAAAAGTTTTTCTCAATTCCTCTTATTGATTAAAAGAAATCAGAAAAAATTTAAGAGAGATAGAGAAAAACTTATTTTTATTTACGCAACTTTTTTTTATATAACAAAATATGTGCATGTTTGTTTCGATCTATAGGCAGATTTACAAATTTATAAAAGAAATAATTACAGTTGTATGTATGTGTGAGAGATAACGTATATCATATTTAATATTACATTTATTACTTTTTAATTTTTAAATTAGCAGTATAGTGCAAACTTATTAATTGCTTGTAAATATAATTATACGTAAAAATTTTCAGATTTAGAAAATTGCAGTATTGCTAAATTAACAGCTTACCAGTTAAAATAGCGTCACCCGTAGTTTCCAATAACGCGTTATTTTCACAGCACAATATTTGCTTGCTCGTGCACAAAGTTAACAGAACGATATTTAATAAGAACAAGGTTTTAATCAGTGTATTATTCGCCATTATTTATTTATTTGTCATTAAGGCATAAATAATTTATGTGCGAACGTCGCAAATGAAATCTGTATTTAATATTCTTTGACTATTTTGATTATCTACTAATAGCTTTTAATTATTTTTTAAACTCTTTTTCATTAGCTTCTGTACATTAAAATAATACTAAAATGAGAAGAAGAAGTTAAAGTTAATTATGCAATAAATTAACGATTACATAATTTCTGCTGTCATTTTGCGTTATTTTACATATATTTGTGTTACTATTGTATATTTCTATTACTTGTAATTATATGTAATTAGCTGTAACGCTCAGCATTCAGCAATTGTGACGTTATGTAGGTCGCAAAGAGAATCGTTTAGGCACGAAGGGCATTCTTCAAGAAAGTCCGCTCTCTCGAGCATTAATTTCGATGGCATTTATTAAGTCGCGTGACAAGCGCCACTTCGCCGTTCAACAATCGGTACGAAACACGCGCACCCCACTTTACCTTCGCTGTTCCAATTTTTGTGATTACCGGCGGACGTCAGGGCCTATTTTACGCTCGGCTGACGGACCTAAAGCCTCCGAAGTAACTTAACTTCGATCTTCCCTCTTGAATAATCTTGTCGCTTGGAAAAATTCTACTCCACGAATATATAATTTCCGTTGAGGTGCACGCAACTGACTGCCCTTCGGACGACGTCGTTGAGGTGCTTTTCCATCCCTCGGGAAGTTTCGCCACTTCGAACGCTCGTTCCCCGAGCGCTTGATAAATTATAAATTATTCTCGGCGGTTTTCGCTTCAAAAAATTCTCCTTCCCCCCCTCCATAAACAATTGTGATAGGTCTCTAAGTGCGATAGGTCGTCGCAAGGATCGTTACGCATTTTCTCTTTCCGCGACGTGCGGGGTGAAAGTCGCGGCGACACTGCGCGACGTTCGACGCTATCTACGGAAGCCGTATCCCTGTCGGACTATCCCCTATGTTTTTTTTAAACGGATTACCTCCGTCACGTTGCTGCTAGACGTGATGCTTAATTGACAGTCGACTTCTCTTTTTGAGTGCCGTTACGTAAAAAGGTCCAAGTGGGAATCGAATAGAATTTAATCCATGCATCATTTAGGCATGTACATGACTATACTTTAAAAATTTATTATACTACACAAGAATTATAAATGCAATTGCCATAATTATTTTTCTTTATATATTATAGTCATTATTATTATATACAGACAAAGACAGATACTGTAAAATGTCGTCTTGCTTTACGTAAGAAATGAAAAATGGCATTTGATGTTAATTTTATTGGAATTAGAACGACGGTTTTATCACCCTCTGGCCTGTCAGGCTGTTTCTTCGTTGAGAAGAAGACCGAGAATTGTAAGGACGAAGTTAACTCAATTTTCGCGAGTCCGCTTTACGACACTGCGTTCTTCGTGATCGTGAATTTAATTCGCCTAAAACACAGGGCGAATGTTATGATGACTGTTATAATTATTTTATATCCCTCGTGACAGTTTGCTTTTTCTCAAAGTAATTGACAGAAATATCTTCAAGGAGACTTCTTCGTCCAAACCTTTCTGCCGACTTTGAAATATTAAATATATTCTCTTTTCTATTTCTTCTTCTATGAAAAGGTTGATTGCTTTATAGACGTAAAAATCTAGAGGCTATAATTAATTATTTTAAGTAAGATACTCTAAGAAAAGTTAATATTTCTCGTCGAAAAAATGTATATTTATCTTGATACATTTTGATATAATGAAATATGAAATATTTCTTAAAATAAATACATTTTGATGCTCTTATCATAATACCTTTATGTATACGTTATTCAAGACGCCTGAGAGAAAATGTAAGATTCATACAAAGCTTTTAGTCATGGGAGTTTAGAAAGTCTCCAACTGATGAGAACTAAAATATTGCTATACCGTTTTTTTCTTTAATGCGAGTGCTCGTAAATCGCTACTTGTAATAGATCAATTATAGCGTTCGTCTTCTAAAGCTTCGTAATATGTTTGATGATAATATCGAGACACTCTGTATACGGGAACGAGAGACTCGTCCTAGCTGTAGATACATCTGTGTGTAGAAACACCTGCCAGCGGGTAGCAGGTAGTCGACGATAATATCCATCATAGTACTCGAGCGTGACGCAGCACGCCTCTATCCTAGACTTGGCCTAGAGGCGAGCTTGTGTATCCCCGATACGGCCGCGATAGTCATTTTCCTAGGGGTCATAATTAACGTTGCTGTGCACGCGAGATTAGGCAATCTCAGGGGAGGGTGCTATCGGGACCCTCGGAAGAGCGTGAACGTTCGCTTCGGACTCTTAAGGTCGCTGCAGACTATACGACACCGGACCGTTACGTTCCCGCATCGACACGTATCGGCATCGACACGACAAATTTTGCATATATTCAGATTGTTCCGGCAATCGTCCGATTTGACGTTTAGTAGTCACAATGGATGAATTATTCAGCGACGATAAATTGGCTCTCATAGCCTTACTTTTTAAATGAAGAAGCCGAAGTCAAAAAAATGAAGAAAAGAAATCGAAAATGGGTATTCCAATATTAAAAGAAAAAAACTTAAAGGAGAGCATTGGATATTGTTCAAAAACTTATTGAAATGTGATAACATATTTTATCAGTACTTTAATTAAAAAATTAATTTTAATTAATTTTTCTTAATTCATTTTCTGCCGTTCTGTTTTCTATCGTTTTCTAATTCACATTCACATTCACATCAGATCAGCACTGAAACGATTAAAACGCATGTAATAATGTTTTGTCGTGCCAGTGCCGGTACGTGCCGTTGCCGGAACGTGATGGTCTATGCCGTATAGTCTGAATCGACCTTTATCGAGGCGTGGAGGCGTTTCGTCTATCATTCTGAGAGTCCTCTTTTTTTTCTTTCTTCCCTCGAGGGACGTAATTTAAATATCTATAAATAGTATAACTATAAATAATAAATTTGGTCCTAGACTCCGAAACTTGTGATTCCGTACACGGCCAGCATGCCGGGCGAGGAAGTAGTCGGCTGGCAGGTAGCTTCGATCTGCACACCCGGTTGCTTCTCGCTAGGCGCGTACAGAACAGGCCTAGAACATCTATATAGCCGATCCACGTTAGTAATTACACCCGGCTAGGGTCGCACCACAGTGCTCTGTAATTATCCGAAAAGTCGCGTGAATGGAGACGATAGGGTTTAGAAAGCCGAGAGCGGAGACCGGTTATTCAGTGGGCACGAAAGATGCCTTTTTTTAAAGACTGGCTATCGTTGTAATTGCGCCGAGTCTGTGAGTTTAGTGAGGGATAATTCTAAAAAAATCATACATAATATAGTATGAAAGATGGAAGATACAAAATATAAGATATAAAGGAAATTTCTCTTAAATTTTTTAATATAATTTTTAACATTATATTTAGCTTCTCGTTTTTATGAAGTAAGATAATTTAATTCATCGTATAATATTATATATAAAATATATATTAGTTAAATAATATAATAAAGTAAAGTTAAATATAATAAAGTAAAGTACATTTTTATAGATTTTAAATCTGCTTTTGTAAGTAAATAGAATCATATTAATAGTTCAAGGATAAAAATTAGAGTTGAACCAATATATTTCAAACTTACTTTTATTTTTTATGTATTAACTACTCTTTCAATTTATAATTTTTTTATTTGAAATATGTATGAGATTATAACAATACGTTGGACATATCTGAATATGGGTCTTTCAAGTAACGTAACAATTTTAAATCTAATTCTTCGATTTTTTTTCCAGTTATTCTAACGTTTGCCATTTTTCCAATTTTATGACACTCCTTGCGTTTCGATTAAAGTTCTGTTTCTGAATTGTGAAATTCACTCGCAAGGTCGCAATGTGTCGCGGGGTGTCGCCCTCTTGTTTCGTTATGTCCAGCCAACGCCAACGCGCCCGACATGAAATCTCTCATCCCTTAGATTGTCCCTAGCTCCAGAAAAATCTCCGCAATCGTGTCAAGGACGTCCCACTATGCAACTGTGGACAGTCGCAAAAGTTTCCGTATAAAGCAGACGGCAGATCGCCGCGTTGTTATCATATGATATCTCGCCAACTTTGTATTCGGGATTCACTGCAACCTGGAAACAAAGGAGAAGTTACTAAGTAACGATATCGAAATCCTCTCCGGAGCCGCGAGGCACTCGAGAGACTCGCCTAGAGAGATCTCGTGTTCGATATTTATGAAAATGGCTCTATTACGACTGTACCTTGAGCGTATAATGTCCTGGCTCGAGCTCGGAAATGTCCACCCACTGGCAGTCGATATTGTACTTGTAAATGTCAGTGCAATTAACGGAAATACCTTGGTCTCCGTAATTGAGGCATTTGTATCTAAAACGGTAACGATATTTCAAATTATGAACTTCGACTAATAGGCGAATTTAATCGCGATTACAATCGGGAAACGAATAAGGGGGAGTAACGACAAAACTACATACACACGTCGTGTGCCACGCGCGAAAAGAGGGAGATTTGCGCCCGTTATCAGCTCGCGTGTTATCAGAATTTTTACCTGGGTTGGACACCGGGCATACATAGATTGTCCTCGAGGCAGAAGGACGCTTTGTGGCCTTCGGCGACTTTATTGCCGCTCGAATCGATTACATCGAAAGTGGCGAATACTTCCATCGAGTGATAATGCCTGCGAAAGGAAAATGTTCAGAATTGGTGTCCATCTGTCTAAATGTAATCATTGCGAAAATAATTACAAAATTTAATGTCATTAAAAAAAATCGATGCATTCAATTGAAATCGAATCGTTTGTTACAAAATGAAATTCCTCGCTTGACGTTTTAAGTTTATTGAAACATTTTATTCTCCTGTTAATAATTTTTTATAAATTTTAGCTTTTTCCAATTTTAATTCGGACCGTATTAACGTTTTTATTTAAAGTTTTACTTCACCTTTTATTAGATGAAGTTATTAATGTTCTTAACAATCAACCGTTCCATTCCGAATAATTTAATTCGTAATGCATTTGAAGCTTCTTTATATAAAACTCATCGATTTCGGATATTCAGCTATTACTCATTAACGGCTAAGTACTCATGCGCTAAGAATATTCTGGTGCACATCGACGTATTATATCGAAATAGAGCGGACAAGGATTCGCTATCGGCGCTTAATCGGCATCGTTATTGTCGATTGACTCACATATGACACATGTGCCATTCCCATTCATGTTTAGGCAAAGACGGACGGAAATCCGCGGTGCCCGCGTTCAAGACACTCGCGGTGAAGCGCAACAGTCGTCTCGTTTCCAGCCCTGTTCCGTAATTGCGTTCCACCTCGTAGGCCTTCGAGGCCACACAATTCTCCTCCATCGCGCAATTCAACCAGGCGAGCGGACGGTCCTCCAAATGTGCCGTGCGCATCAGTTCGATGTGATCCAACACGAGATCGGGCATGTCCCAACGACATATCACCCCCGCCACATTCTCCGCTATCCCTAAAATTGCGATGAGATTACTTTCAACGTGCTCTTACGCGATACCGTGCCTGCGATAGGTATCGAGTACAGACGCTAAAAGTGCTTTTTGAGATAAACACATATCTTTTTGTGATATTTTTCTATTTTTTTTATTTAAATGCGTGTGCGTGTCAGCATTTTTTCTATACACACTCGATATATTTGACAAATACTGCATAGAAGATAAGAGAAAATGGAAAGATAATATTTTTATTATCGGATTTCCATGAGCTATGACAATCGGAAGAGAGCTCGTTTGAAATCTACTTTGTTCTCACATTAACATTTTTTCCTGCAGACTTCTGTCGTAACTGATTTCCCATGCAAATCTAGATAAGGAAAAAAAATAACTTCCGTAAACCGCTCTTATTTCTTTTATACATTTATGGAATATTTCTTGTTCACAGAGTACTTTAATTAATCTTTAGAATACGCCATAAAAATTCTATAATACTGCCGATTATAGAAAATAATTCGTACTTCAAAATCTTCCTATCGATTTTTGCAAAGATTATTGTTATTTTATAAATAAGGTATAACTATGATCGTGCAATGATACCATTACTACTTTTATAGTAGTTTTTAATAGTACTGTCGATACTTTCATAAACATTCCATCGAAGATATGTCAGAAGTACCTGGACAATCTGTAACCTTGTCATGCAGGCACTCTGCCAGATTTCCCTCGTTCCCATTGCACTGTACTCCGCTGATTGATATCGGGATCGTTTTCCCATTGCTGAAGAAATTAGTCTGTACCGCGTCAGAGGCGTAACCGAGGCCCAATTGACGGCAAACCACGGCGGCCTCGAGAATGGACCAACTGTCGCCGCAGATGACACCCCAATCTGAAATTGAATGGCCATGCGAATTTCACGCGTCTGACGAGTTTGAACATACCCTAGTTTTCTCGCTAATATAAAAAAAAAATCGTTTAAGTAACAAGAGTTTTGATTCGAGTCATTTTTACTTTCGTTTCACTTTGGTGATTTAATAGTGCGAGTGAAATATTGTAATTTGCAAAGAAAACTCTTATGATCTATATTTATGTCAATTGTCTTTATTTTTTTTCATTAATTATATCTTTCACATTTCTTTAGACAAAGTTAAAATTTCTGCTTAAAATTACAGTTATAATTATATAGTTAGTTATAATTCTCAGAGTAAATTGTTTTGCTATACCTGTATTGCCCAATTTAATTTCCACCTGGCCCTCGGAATATACACGTCCTCCGAATAATTGTAGAGCCGTGCCTTGCTGGTACGTGTCCTTTATTCTGGCTTTCGGCTTCACTTGCGGAATTGGTGGCGATGCTCTCGTTTCCTCGTCGCGCAAGCAAATGACGCCGGCGGCTTCGTTGGTGTCGCAATCGGAATTGCCCCAGCCGTCGAAACGGCATTTCGCGAGTTCGATCTCGGATCCGTCGCAGTAAACGTTGTCCATCCAGTACCTTCCTTTCGAGGCATATTTAATATAAAAACAAAACGTCGCACGCTTGTATTTCGTTATTTTAATTAAGCGCGTCGATTGATAAAATAATATTGTTCATGCTTGAACAAATAACGGAGTGTAATAAAATAAAATGAAATTGGGAATATAATATCTCCGATATTATTACTATGGATTTTCAGAGATAAAAATTTTAACGCGACACGCTAAAAATATGACGCGTGTCGGCCGCATGTAAATTGGAATAAACGGAATGGCTTGTTGTAAACGATCTGGCTCGTTTACACTCGACTCAGTACACGCGACTCTGTTGCGCTCGACCGTGAAAGACAGCTATAGTGGTTTAAGATGAAAAGACAATAAATATCTCACTTCTCGCCTGACCGAAGTGGCCGTATGTCGTTGCTTTAATTGCACCGTTAAAGCCTAATTGCCTGCAAACCACATTGGCCTCGGAGTCGTCCCATTCGTCGTCGCATATACTGCCCCACTTCCCATCGTGAAGTATTTCCACGTTTCCTGTGCATATAGCAATAAAATCTCGTGTTTACGTTTTTCCTGTTGCGGCAACTTGCCGCAATAAAGAGGAAATAATCGATTTGCAAACTTTCGATTTATCATGGAGAGCATTGTCAGCAATGCTGACATTTCAACAACGAGAAACGATAATGAGAAACGATTCAACTTACAGACAGAGTTTATTAAAATATTTAGTATTATTAAATTGCGGCCTATTATTAAATAATTAGAAGAAAATTCGCATTATTATTTGTGCAGACACACGATCTGTATAATCGTTAAATTTGATTCTTAATATTTGGTTTATGGAATAATTGATTTTACCATTACGAATATTAAACAGCAGTATAATCAGAGAAATGTACGTAATATATTTTCTACCATGCTTTTTATTGACGGTTTTGAAAATCAATATCTGTTCTGCTTGTAACAATTTGACTGTTTTAATTGAAAGCTTTGTAGCTCTAAACTTTAGCTACAATTTTTATTGCAGCACTGTTTACTGTCGCTTACTGTGCGGTTCCATAAAACGCGGAAGGAAAATCGCCTGCGACCTTCTGTCTTAACAATACACGAAGAGCGTCCGGCAAAGCCAGCCGGCGCGCGGCGTCGGGGAGATCGCGACCCTATTTTACGGTCTGATTTTACGGTGACCATGTTACGCGGCGATTCCCGGTATTGCGTGTACGTATGTGACGTATGTGGCGCTCTGACATATGGTCGTTGGCATAAATCTTCCTCGAGTTGACCCCTTTTTAATCGTCATCGCGCGATGTGAGCGACTTGCGAGCGGGCGAGCCGCGCGATAAAACTTGCGCGCGCGAGCCTCGCTCTTTATCCCCGCGAAACGGAGCGGGAAAAGAGGAGGGAGGGGGGGTAGAGAGAGTAAAAAGATTTATAACCCGTTTATATTGCAGCCGCGCGCTTTATCGCGGGGAAAATATCAACCCCGAGCGAGTTGTGCGTCGCGCTTTTCATCCCGGCCGGATTTACGGGGCGCGCCACGGTCTTTGCGGCACGTCTCATCGGGCGTACAATCGATACACCCGCCGCGTTCGGTCTGTCGTAGTAAGAAGATCGAGAGGACGCTCCCTGTAATTGATTGGTGCACCAATTGATCCGACTGAACGACTTAAGTTCCTTTGTTTCCGCGTACGTCACGGCGCGCTTCGTAATGCTTCCTCGAATCGCGTAATTTTATGCGGAATGTATTATCCTGGGATAATACATAAAACGAGATGAAACCTGAACGTGAGAACTTCGCGTTATTATTACCGTTATCGTCGCATTTATCATCTATTGTCGACGTTAAGTCAAGTCCCGACGATTTTTTCAACTTATAATCCTCTTGTCAACTATATTTTTTTAGTCGCTGTCGTTTAGTTGATACTAAATATTTTAAAGATCAAATCTCGTATAAAATGAGTTTTTGTAAATATTTTAAAGATCAAATCTCGCATAAAATGAATTTTAGTTATAGCACCTTCATGATCGCCGTTTCCTCCTACCAGCTTTAACGCTCCGTTCAGCTTTTTCAACTTTCGGGAGTCCTTTCCGACTACGTGCGTCTGCTCGTCATGGTTACCGGTCCAGGGAGCGGCGTTGCTTGTGCAAAATTCAAATACAGAAAACAGCACTATCAAGCTAAACGCGATTCCCACTCGTTGCAGTTGCAGTTCCATTTTTCTTGCGTTTCGAGAGCTTTAACGTTGTCAATTGCCAGAGTCTAATCACGATTTGCACGATAATCGACGTTGCGTACGATACGGATTCAAAATCCGATATTACACGCGATATTTTTAGAACAAGGGGAGCACTCACGATTTCATCACACTTTTCTCGGGTTGCTCATTCGTTACGAAGAGTACGGGGAAAAAAAAAACTTGCGTCGTCTACCGAAATCATGTGCGCACACGATTCCGTGGGCTACTGATCGCGCAACACGTACGCAATGCGTTCGCTCCTTGTCTCGTAATGCACGCTTGTAGCATGACGCCGGCTTATCAGGAGACACGGTAGTGTCTCGATGTCAAGTCAGCCCATAAACGAGACCGACCGTGTACATTATATTTCTACGTTTACGCGAGCCGATGGGCATCCGAGATTATCAGAGCTCACAATCAGTAACGGTCGATTCAAATCAAATTCTAAGTAGATCTAGTTAATAGCTTGGATTTGAATTACATTATAAAACTGTTTTTATTTTTTTTTACCCTGCCCTAGGAGGGGAGATATTATAATACAGTCCAGGTTCTAAAAATTTTATTTAAAAATGTCATCGTCATCCGTGCATTATCATTATCCGTGCGTATTTTACGCTATTATCAAAAACGAAATAGGAAGTTAGTTCATAAAAGATAGTTGACGGTGAAGGTCGGAATTTATTGTTCAGATAAAAGTTACATATTTCAGATAAATACACAATAACAGAAATATATTGATTTCGAATAAAGTTTAAACTTGTTTTATCGAAGGAATTTATTGTCCAGGTAGAAGTTACATATCTAAGATAAATACACAATAACAGAAATATATTTATTTCGAATAAGGCTTGTTTTATCAAAGACAAAAAGAAGATAGGGAAAAAGGAACGTTTGTTCGCGCAATAACTGCGTTTCAGTTTCGAAAAATTTCACGTCCGATTGGCTGATTGATATCGACTAATCTTGCTGAATTTGCGAATGAACTATGTGATCCACCGTAATGATTAATACTGGCACACGATTCGGATCGGCCGTTTATAACGCCTCGGGTCTCGTAACCGGGTTCCGGAAACGCGCGGCATATTGTTTCGTCGTGCACGTAGATGAGAATCAACTAGTTTAACCCTCAATTACTACGGTTAAATTTGGTAATCGTGATGAGGTCACATGGCGACCCCAATAATAAATTACGTTAATGGCACTTGGAAAGCAATTTTGACTTTATTATTATCTATCTTTCATTTCACAGAGAGAGAAAGAGAGAGAGAGAGACAGAGGAGAGAGAGAGAGAATAATAATATGTCATACCTTTAGATCTGATGACATAAAAAAAGGGATAAATGAAATAAATAAGCTTTAACCATTCGTGCGCTCACTCTGATAATCTCTCTCGAAATATCTCGGAGCAAGTTTGACCTCGTTATGGTACTCGAAAGCCGGTACGTCTATATACATATGTATCTACTTGCGGCGGCTTTTCAAGATAGGATATTTCATATACCGCAATTTATCATCGCCCCACGTTGGAGAGCATTAAAGTCTAATGGATAGAAAATAAAAATAGAAAGATGGATCTGACAATTTTAATCTTCTTATTAATGTTATCTAATGTAAAAAAGTATCGGAAAATCCAAGAGTCAAGGACCATTATCTTTCGTATTAATCGTCGAATATAATAAAATTACATGTTAATATTATCTATTAATTTTCTTTAGCTTTCTAGACTATCAAAACATTCCATTACCTGGGATTACTTTTTGAAAACTGGCTTATCCAAATTGTCTAATTTTACGGGTGAAAAACTGATCTCGAGCATCCTTATCGTGCGCTGATACGTCACGTTCTATCTCATATTTTTTCATTATCAGTAGGTCGTTCCGATAATGTACGCGTCCCGAGAATGTGAATAAGTGCACTTGCGTGTTTTCTCTTCCGATTCTTCGCTCTGATGGACGTGAGTTCGGGTGTCATCCGTTGCCAAGTGAGAGGTAGGTGGCTCGATCTAAAAAAAAAAAGCAATTTAGAAAGCCTCCGTGAGACATGGTTCTCGACATTCAACATGTATCATTCGTAATCATTGCGCAATTATCATTCGGAAGGTTCACAGGTTTTATATTTTAACAAGTGGAAGACCGATGAGAAAAACCAAAGAATGCTACTGCGCTAGTAATTAAATCGCTTTTATGGCACTAAATATATTGCGAATAATTTTTGAGAAAATTTCTTATAAATTCTGAATAATGTTTAGACTAATAATATTTCTATATATTAAATAAGTTGAATGAAGAAAGTGTCAGATTTTAACTCTGTGAATAACATTATTTTAACTGTAATATTATTATTTATTTAATCTTTTATTAATTTATATGTCTTATCATATATATTACATTTTAAATTATTTATAGATTAAAAACACTCATAAAAAAATATTCTCTCCAAACACGACAACTCCAAAACGATTTGCCAAGCACGTGTCAATTTTTTCTCTGTCTCACTTCTCCGATTGGTTGGTCACTTCATCATTGTCGTTGATTTGACGAGATAAGTATAAAAAAGATTTGTATAATTCATATAATGGGCCGCGCTTTTGACACGCTTCATTCCGTGGCGTAATCGCGCGAACGAACGCGTGGTGAAGCAATTATCGTGTGCTATTAGTGAAAACGGCCCACGGCTAAATTCTTGACATACTTAGGTCATGAGGCGCCTCTAACGTCGAGGGATGAAGAGGCACGAGGGATGTTATCTGGCCCGTAAACGGTTTCTTATGGCACACGATTGAAAGATATTTCCCCCCCCCTCTCTCTTTCTCTCTCTCTTTCGTACAGCGCAAATGATTGCTTTCGTCACTCGAAGACGGTCCATTTCCGTTAATTTTTCTATTTTCTATTCAAGATTTTCAATGGACGACAAACTGGACATTAATGTGCATAACAGAGATATATAATTAAAAATCTGCAATAATTACGAATTATTTTTAACTGTATAATACATGTAACGAAATTGTATATTTCATTATTTTTACCGAATACTTTTTATCTTTATTCGAAGTTGTGTATATGTAAACATATGTGGTATCAAAAAGAGCACACCCAGAAATCGATTTTGTATAGTTAAAACAAATATGTAACTAATTTATGATTTTATATCTTTATTTTCCAAGAGACACGAACAGTGACGATGAGTCACGTAATCTTCTTTTCTTTTTTTCTTCCTCGCTAAGTAAAACGCTAGAGTTTAATTGCGACTTATCGTTCGACGAATCAAAGACGATCGAAAAAGTGTCACGCCGATGAATAAGTAAAAGTTTACTATCGGCGCTCCCAGGCTGAATTATTAATGTCCAATCGATACCGGCGGCATGAGCCTATTCGGCTGCTGTTGACGGAGCGCGCGTGCATGTATTTGTGTGGACGAGAGTGTGAGTATCGGGTTGTTACAAAGACTTGAATATGGAGAAGCGAAAGTGGAGCGCTTTTTTGTCGCGCCCACGACGGCGATGGGCATCATAAATCGCGATCGTGCGCGCAACGGCACGGGGATGCTGCAGGTGCTGGATGCGGCGATTGGCGTTCGCCGTCTGATCGCAAGTGCACGTTTCACCCGATTAAGCACGCAGCGTCGTTGAGCGGCTCGTCGATCGTCCGATTTGTTCGCTCGATGAGTGCGCTTCATATAATAATCGCGCTTTCTTCGCGTTCGGTTGTACAATCGGCGAAAGTATAACCGATTAAGAAAGATTACGGATTAATAAAGATGGCATACCGCGATCTCTCAGGAAAGAAAAGATTGGATTCGGAAAGCGATTCGAGAAATCTGCAACCATATAGCGAAGTTAATTTATGGGAATTTCTTTTTATCCATTCGTTTAAATTCAGGAGAAAAATACAGGGGGAGGGGGGGAAGAATATTTAATTATTCAAATTTTGTGATATCCGCTTGAAATTCTAAACTCTAATCGTTATATTGCTGCAAGAATAATCTACGTAAATCGCCGCGAAGGCGAATTTTAAACTGAAACTGAACGCGTCAGTTGGAAAGTTGTTCGGAAATTGGATTTCGAAATAGTTTACACCCGGCTGAGGCTTGGAACTTCGTGTAATTTATTCGTTCCATGAATCTCCTTTTACGTTTACATAGACCGCGTAGATGTGTGTGGTACACAATATTCAGCGTCTGTCAAGGGTCTTCGAGGGGAGGTATATCATTTTTATACGTCGTGTCATTTTTACTCGTTGTTGAGCACTTACGCGTAAAAACGAGTCTAGACGTTGGTGCAATATTTATTATATCTGTACCACCCGTGATCGCTCGCGTATCGGAACATGCGCGGGCTATCTTCCAGAAAAGTTCCGCTCGTAACGTCGTCTGAAATCCACCGAGAAACTCCCAAGAAAGATCTTGATTTCTTCCGGACATTCCAAGCGCTCTGTTTGTCTCGCAAACATTCCCCGCTCCGCATTTCTTGCATAGATCGCTTGCTGCCTGTCTGCCGGCTGCTATTAGAACTGCCCGTCAGTTTTAGCTTTCCGATAAATATAGCAATGATCAATATATTTTGAAATTATTTATACTTTATTACATATATCTCATACTTGAATAAATTTTAAACAATATAATTATTGAATAACATTTATTTCTTCTCTCGGAATTACTGCTACAATATAGAAACCATAACAAAATTACTGTTATTAATATCAATTATTAAATAGTAACGATTATTATTGTACAATAAGGTAAAACATTCCGTCGTAAAGTTTATGTGAAAGTTTTACACGAAAAGCTCGAAAAATTTAGAGAACAAAATTGTACGTCACACGGGAATATCTAAACTGTTAATTGTAAGCTATATATCGTTTTCTCAATATTGTCCTCCGCGCGCGTTTGAAATTGACGCGCCGGCCGGCGGCGAGCGATGGCGGCCGCATTCGGCGGCGGTCGATACGAGGACGAGTCTAGGGACTCTACCACGCCCAATCGCGGGCGTCCGCGCCGCGCGCCGTCGCGTCGCGCACCGTCTCGCTCTCCCGTCCGCGCGCGCCGTTCGAGGGCGGCAGACCAGGGCAGACGCGCCGTATCCTTCTCCGCATCGCTACGCAAAGGAGCGCGCCGGCTCCCGCTTCCCCACCACTTAACCTCTCTCATCCGTCGTCGGCGCGGGTGCCTCGCCGCCGAGCGGAGCGGCACGCCAGTCAGTCGGTTTTTGTCCATCGCGTGGTGCGGCGTGCGGCGACTTGGCGCCGCGAGAGAGCGACTGAACCGGGGTTTTACGCGATCGGACGCACGCACGGTGACACGAAACCGTTCGCCAAGCGGACGTATTCCCACGTTCGCCCGGTGTTCTTCGTGCCGCGTGTCGCGTGGGGGGTGGGCGCGCGTTTTCCGATCGAGAGGAGGAAAAGAGAAATAAAAGACAAGTCGCGTTTCTCACTCTGTCTCTTTCTCTGCCAAGGGCAAGGGGGAGGGGAGGGGGAAAAGAAGAAGCGCGCCTCGTGGGCCCCGTGCGAGACCGGAGGCGCGCGGTCGGCCATTGTGCTTTCTTCGTGTCGCCGATACGATCGGCGCGTTGTCTGTCAGCCTGAGTGCTCAGTGTCGGCTTATACCGGGTGAACCTGCGAGAGGGACGTGTACGTGCGCCGTATCTCGCCGCCCGGCTACTACTACTACTACTACTACTGTCGGTGCTGCACCGCCGCCGCTGCCGCCGCCGTCGTCATCGTCGTCATCGTCGTCGTCATCATCATCATCATCGTCATCATCATCGGCGCCTTCGGTCTGCGGTTAGCCAGCATCAGAGGTGAGAGAGACGGACAAGGACGAAAAACGTTTCGCTGATGGTTTTACTCTCGTATCGTTTGCGTTTTCTCGCTCGAAGCGGAGCGGAGCTGAGCGGAGCGCGACGCGGGGACTCTGTCGGTAACGACATCCCTCTTCCCTCCCTCCTCCCGCGTCGTCCTTGCCCCTTTCTCCTCTTTCTCCTCTCTCCCTGGATGACACGCTCCATTCTGGTCACGCCGGGTCACGTCTTTGCCCTCGTCTTTACTCCGAATCCCGGTGGCTCCGGGTGCGCCTCCTCGATCGTCGTCCCTCGCGAGAGCCAGCGTGACAGATCCCGAGCCGGCGTCGAGGTAAGGCGCCGATGGAGGGGTGAGGGAGCGGGGGCGTGGAGGGGAGGGGGGGTACGAGAACGAGACAGCTCACGTTTCGATCTCACGAGCAGCGGCTCCCGCGTTTCTCGCGACGCACGCACTCACGCACGCACGCACGAGAGACACGACCTCTCAAGTTCACGGCTGTCGCGGACAGGTGCCTGTCTCGGTGCAGAACAGGAGAAACCGCGAGTGTCGCGTGTTGATCCTTCGGACCTCGACGACGCTCGACGACGACGACGACGACGACGACGACGACGACAACGACGCATTCACTCTTATCTCGATTGTTGTTCCCTTGAAGTCGCGGCACGCGCTTGAATATCACATTATTTATCATAGTATGCGGATATCTCATCCGCATTCTATTAATACTCGGTAACAACTCGTGTCTATTATGGTTTCTGTTGTAGCAGTTATAACATTGTAGAATCGTCCGAGAATTTCACGCGCGAACATTAAGCAGCGATTTGAGGCTGAAAGTGCGAAAGTGACTTATTGAAATCAATGTTTTTTTTATATCTCGATTCGTGAAAACATTGCGCGTAAAGTGTTTCAGAATACTCGGATGTCATTCCCCTGATCCTCTCTTTCACCAATTTGAAGTTGTTTCTCCTAGCAAAAATATCGTCTTTTTATCTTCGCAAAATATTGAACATATTCGTAAGTAAACTGAAAAAATTTTACTGAAATTTATCGGAAATTAACGGGAAAAGTATCCTTTTGCTGTTAATTTTCTCATCTAAAATTTAATTATTATTATAGAAGCGAATCATCTCTTAATCGTTAATTATTCTGGCTGTGAAAAAGTTCCGATCGATTGTAGAGCTCGCAGCGCGCGACAGGGACACGTGCACGCTAAACACTTGTCCCAATTGGGGCTTTAACTTTTCGGGTTTTAAAGGGGTTTTTAAAGTGCGCGCGCGATCGTGCGTTTCTTCTTCTATTTGCCGCCGACGAGGGCAAATAGGTGGCCGTATTAAACCGTCGTTGTCGTTGTTAGACGCGATTGCCCGAGTGTTTGCTCCGCAAAGAGAGAATCCGGTCGGGCCTTTAGAGCGCGCGAGATGAGAGTCGGATATTTCGCCGGTTGACAGCTTTATTATCGGTCGTAGATGCGCGATTAATTCGTCGTCTTCCACCGCGTCCACCTCCGTTTATCTATTATACGTCCATGCAGTATAGCGTCGAACGCAAATTCGCATTAAGATGCAGCGCGAAGACACCTCAGGTATTCGATTCGATGGACTTGCTTTCGAATATTTATAGAGTTTACGTAAGATATATCTGTGACGTGCGATAAATTTACATAAGATGTAAATTAAAATGTGCTTAAATAGCATTAAGAGGTCGACTAGATAATTATCGGTAAATCTTTTTTTTTTTAAATTTTATATATAAAATATCACGGAAAGAACGTGATATTTTGCTGGAGCTATAGATTTGAAAATAACTTTGTTGGACCATCAAAATAATTTTATTGGAAATTCAAAAATACTGCAGAGCATTGCTGTAAAACATTTTGATATTCTGGTAACCAGTTTGAATTTCCAACAAAATTATTTTGATGCGTGGTCCAATAAAATTATTTTCAGATCTGTATTCAGTAAAATTTTTAGACTTTCCAGTAAAATCTTTCTTCTTCAAAATCGTTCTTTGCAGCGCGTAGCGCTTGAAAGAGATACGTGACCGCGACTCGGCAACATCTCTATATGCAAATTTTTTGCTCTTCACAGTTTTCTCTTTTCAGTTTCTATAAAGGCCCCAAATTCTGGAAAAATTCTTTTGGACCCCCTTGCTATCGCTGCACGTTTAACGTCAAACGTGACCGCGGACAATGGCATTTTTCGATTCGACACACGCAACAAAACGTAATGCTTGTCAACGCGAGACCGAGAAGCGAGCAGAAACCCTTGGCAGTAAATCACGTCGTCCGAAAATTCGCGTGAAAATTCGGCTTTTGTCCTGAGTGAGAGCGATTTATATTAGAAAGAGAGAGAGAGAGAGAGAGAGAGAGAGAGAGAGAGAGAGAGAGAGAGAGAGAGAGAGAGAGAGAGAGAGAAAGCGAGCCTCAGGGTCGTCGAACGAGGCTTTCCGGGAGGCGGAGGTACATACCGTGCACTATATGCGCCTCGTTGACGCGACCGGCGCGCATGACATATATGCCGGTGGCAGTGAGAGAGACTTGCAATATTCATTTACATCCCAAAGTCTGCCCGCCGCCGCCGCCGCTGCCGCGAGTTGGTAGTACGGAAAGGCGTACTATGTACGTACGTCCTTCCGCGCGCACGTGCCCGTCGGCCGTTGATTGTCGGTCGGTCGAAGTGCTTACTCTACTCCACTGCAAACGCTAACACATCGTCGGATATCGCGTATGAATAAATATGAAATAAATCCCGCTCGCGCGAGCTCACTTTAGACGCGGCGTGTGTGATTCGTTGACGTAAACTCCGATTCTCCTTGTGTAACGCGAGATAGGAAATCTGCTGAATCGAGATTACACCTACGCAATCAGTTGGACTTTTTTCTTTCCGAACGAAAAATCGCACGAGCGCACATCAGACGCGGTAAAGTAACAGGTTTATAATAACCATAATTTATGATATTTACGACTTTAATTATGTCTATATTTTGTACGCATGATTGCGTCTCGTGACGCAGATTTTTCGCCTTACCAATTAACGCTATTAAGTATTAAGTAGATATTAAAGCAGCTGGATTTTATACACGCATTCTCTTCTATTCCTGAAGGAGAGGAAAACGCGGTTTTCTACCGTTATTTCGTTCAAGACGGCCCTCGTCTCGTCTCGGCGCGGATGTTATGCACGTAAGTTCGATATCGCGCGGACCGCAAACCGTTGGACCGCAGTCATGGACACACTAGACGAACCACAGACGAGGAAATATTCTTACGACCCATCCGCGATCTGCGTCACAAATTGCCGTCGAGCACTTTACCCATCGCTAAAACCGTCGCGACACGGTAATATACCGCCGACGTATACGGCAAAGTCATCCTATAATGAAGTTCGCGTCGGTGGATTGCAAATTACGGGCTGGAATCCGAGATTGAGACACGGAATTCGAAACTTCCGCGCGATATGACGCGCGATCGAAATTGAACGCATCAGCCGCGGCGATATCGTGCGAAATTCGATACTCCTTTCTAGGTCTCGCTAATATCGTATCGTAAGTTAAATATCGATATCAAAGATATCCATTACCGTATCCTAAATACTGTATCTCGATAAAGAGTAACTATCCCCATTTTAACGTGACCCACATAAAATCGAACGAACTTTTCGCAACTTTCACAAATGCAAATTTTTAGCGACTATAAAAACAATCACGAGGCACAAATAAAGCGAGCTTTATAATTTACCTTTTAATTTTCTCCGAAATTAATTTCATGTCTCGCGTAATGTACCTTTGGCGATATATTTTCAGGACGAAGGCATGTAGATCGAACTCGGTGCGCCACGGAGAAACAAAAGGATTGCTATTTAATTATGCTACTCTCGCATAGAACGAGAGCGAAACACAATGCGTTCCACTCGGTCGACCGTTGTCGCTCGCATCGGAGCGTGCAACTTTCGTCTAGCTTAAACTAATTTCGCAACGCTCGTTATACGTCGAGCATTTGTCAGCCGAAAATAAAGCAAGCTCTGCATCCTGCGTAATAGTAGCGCATCCGCTCAAGGCTGCTTTATTATTATATCCAGACATTCCTAACAATGCACACAAAGCCGCGATTAATATTCATTCACGTCATTTCTCTATCTCAAAAACATCTTGCAATTTTATATACCCTTTTTTTTTAATTATATAATTATAGTTGGCGATACGTAAAATATACGCGTGATATTATTAAACGTATAAAAAAATATTGAGAGGAAAATAAGAACGAGTTTAGGTTAAACAAATGTAAGTTTTTTTTTAATGAAACCGGAGCACTTGTGTGCTCGAAAGTTTGACTCTTTCATATATGAGTATGATTAATGCGAGATGTTGCAACGGCTTTTTCTCTTTTTTTCTCTCCCGCACGTGTGTGTGCGTGTGTGTGTGTGCGCGCGCGCGCGCGTGTGTGTGTGTGTGTGTACGATTGCAGTTTCTCTCGGATAAATTTCAAGAACCTTAGCTTGAGCCGACAATCTATCTTGCTGAATGCCTCGCTAAAAATTCCGGAAAAACTCATCTCCCGCGCCGCGTTTGCAAATTACACCGGCCCGCGTTTGAGACCGACGAAAGTGCGCGCCAAAGTGATCCATAATCCGCGGCACGTGGAGAAAGGGGTGCCGCGGATATTGAAATATCGCGTGGGTTAAGGGCCGATTGTAAAAAAAGAGTCTCGCGCTCCAATTTGGAGAGCTCGCCGATCGTAAACGTTTATTATTATCGTCTTCTGCGGAGAACGCACGGCGTTCCTTCCTGTCGGCCAATAGCCATTTGCGCTGATACGACGGAATTGGCTTTTCCATCCCCCTCGGATCCTCGCGTCTCTCTTTCTCTCCCTCTTTTTCGCGTATACACGCACACACGTATACGTACACGATATCGTGCCCACCCATACACGTGCCCATATACGTGCACATATGGTGTCCCGGACTAACTGCACTTCTTTTGACCCGCGGTCAATTCCGGGGGAAATCTCTTCTCTCGAAGATCGAAGATTGGACGAGACATCGTTCCGTTACTTTTTAAATTTTTCAATATCCCAGGGATCAAACGTTAAAGTAAGCTTGACTTGAATTGTTTCGAAAAGCTACATTTAGCTTTTTAAGAGTTCTCTCTTCGTTTTCAGTCGTTCGTAATAAAAACCATCTTGACGTTCACGTGAAGAAAAATTCGACTCGAAGTTGACCGAAAAATTAATCGGTTACCAAAAAAAAAAATAAGAACACCATCGATCTGGGACACCATATATGAGTGGACGCGCCCGCGTTACGCTGCCTATGATACCGTCAGTCACGTATAAACTGCATTACTGATTGACACAATGCGAACGCCTTTAATGCATATCAACGTCAGCGGTGCGTATTGTTCCGTCGCGCCGTTATTGGCAATTTCTATTTCACCGTGCAACGCATATATCGCGATCGACGAAGAGGATCGTGCACGCGAGCGTAGCGATTCGCCTCGTTCTCGGTTTCCAAAGGACAGAATTTCAAAGGCGGGCGACTCGTCTCTCCCTTTTTTCCTCTCCTCGTTTCTTCCCGTTTTTTCCGCGTTGAATCGCGTTCGAATCGCGCTTTATCGCGTTCGCGGTCATCATGGCATTCAAATTGATTTATCATGTCGACGTACGCGTGTTTTGCTGTCGATTTTCAGCGTGGAGGCGCATTCGTGGAGTCGCGAACTGGCTCGTCATACGCATGATTACGAAGTTGGCTCTCTCTTTCTCTCTTCGTCTCTCTTTTTCCACTTGACGTCGTGATAAAATGTACGTAATTCTGCTACGTGGTAGAAAAAAAAAACTGCTGAACGAGTGGACGAGTTTGCGGTAGGGAATGGAATCATTAATTGCGCCGAAAGGACCTTTGAAAAAAGGAAAACGGAGAAAGATGTACATAGAATGTACTCCAGGCGTTCTCTTCTTCGACGTGGAGCAAATATTAGCGGTGAAATGGAATTATGTTTGAAAAGGCAATTAAACGAAATTGCGCTGTGGATTGAATGGCTCTCCGAGGGAGGGAATGCGATCGCAATTAATAGCGGGGATACTCTGTTAGCGTGCTCGGGAATCCAGACACGCTCGACACGTTGCGCATCGTCGTGTCGTCAATTTACAGTCGCGTATCGCCGTATCTCGAACAATGGAGCATGAAAACCGCGTCGCATTCCAGAGCGCGCCGGGACGTTGCATCGCAAATTGTTAACACTCTTCGCCATTCAGAAACCTCTTTTCCCAATCATATTTCCTTCGGAAGAAAAATTTTTCTTACGAGACGACGTATTGTTGCGAGAAAACGCGGCTCTCTATGTACATCATTTGTGTAATTCTATACGATATAACGACGCGCGATTTACAATAATATACCTCGATAACATTGCTTTAAGGAATACAATACCTATAAATAATTAAAAATATAACATATCTGTATTTTGTAATAAAAAATAGATAATAGTGTATATTTATATATATATATATATTTATATATATATATAAATATACACTATTATCTATTTTTTATTATATTTATATTATATTTTATATATATATATATATATATATATATAAATAGGAATGCACATAGCTAAGGTAACATATGTCAAACGCATGCTCGCATTCGACGTGCTGTGCAATATGTTGCGAATAATAATCTGCAATTATTTGTGGTTTACGTTAAAGAAGACTCCACTGTAGTTTAAAAGATCGTTTACATTTGCTCATTACGGCTAAAAGCTCCAATTTCAATGCGCCGCGAATTTTCCCGTTCCCTCCCTCCTTCTCCCAGCGTTCGTCTAGCTTCGGGGCGATCCGCAGAATTAATCGAATCGACTTCCAGCGAGACGGGCGTGATATAGGGAGAATTAAAGGAAAAGAGAGCGTCTCGCCGGCCCGGAGAGGATAATTGGAAAGGGCGCGGGTCCAATTTGCAGCGGGCAAGAGAGAGAGAAAATCCATCTAATTCCACCGGTTTTCTAATCTCCGCGCGCGTTTCCGCGGTTACTCGGAATTTATATCCCCGCGGTGGTGCGGGCGAGTTGCTCATTAAAAGCCATGACCGGATATGAATACGTGGAAATAACGCGCATTCCGCAGCGCTTATTAGATTACCGTCGGCTGTCGTCGTCAACGGCGGCCGCGTTAGTTGCGTCGTTATCTTTATCTCTCCGCTCCTCCTCTTATCATCCGTCTCCTCCTCTTCGATGCACCTGTCCGCTGCATTCGCCATTCATGCGTACGCACATGTGTGCCACTGACGACGAACGACTTCACGATATTCACTTGGTTTCTTAGATTTTGAAAAAAAATATTTATCAAAAGTATAAAGATTCATATGCTGTTTTATGATCCCGTTGGGCGCTTTCGCTTCCAAGTACTAATAAGAGTTATTAATATGATGGGATATATGTAGAATTATTATAGTTAACGTGTCGTCTTTCGCATTTGGAAGTTTGACACGCAAATTTCCATAAATATTTCCTATAAATTTCACTTTTTTATTTTTTTAGTGAAAATTTTTTGTGAAATTAATAATTTATACGTAAAATAATATTTTAGCGGTAGTAAATAGTAGTAAATTGTGTTACCATCAGAAAAAAATATCGATTGTGTCTTCAAGCAGGAATGCACGCTTCTTTGACCTCATTATTCTCAAATTTTCATCCTCTCAAAGCGTCCTTTAAGGGACCCTTTGCTTCTTGTGATTGTCATATGTTTGGACTCTTGAAGAACGCTCGAGGCACAACCAAAAATATTTTCTTCCGATGGAATAAAGAAATTGCAACGGTGTGAGATGTTGAAAAGGAGGGTGATTGTTTAAAAAAATGACATAGCATTTTTATCTTTATTTCAATTATGTATTTCAAAATATTTAACTTGCTGTTACTTTTTGAAACACCCTCGTAATATTATAATATTAATTTATTGTATCAATTCACAATGATTTGAGTGCTAAGAATATCTCGATAAATGATAATATGATAAGTAGAGAAACCCTCTTGAAAGGATCCTATTAAGCAAATAAGGACGAACGATCATGAATGAACAAGAACGTAACAAATTGTTTTTCTTTGATACACCGGAAGAAGATTGAACGTATTCAGCAGTTGGTTCGTTTGCGTTCTTTGCTTAATCCGGATCCAACTTCCCGTATCCTTATAGCTACTCCGATCGAATCGTAATCCAGATTTTTGCAGTATATAAAGACAAGCCGAATTTGGGATTGTTTTTCAGGATGCGCGTGCACGGGAGCGAGTCCGCGAGGCGGTGCGCGCGAGTAACGCGCCGGTGAACGCGCGAAGAAATGAAATGCGCGAAGAGGAGAGCCATTAGGAATCCGCCGTTCTCGGCGAATGTCATTCACCCTGCGTGTGCACCGTAAGAAGACGAAAAAGAAGAAGAAGAAAAGAAGAAGAAAAAGCAGGAGCAGCATCGCCGCGGAAGAGGATCAAGCGAAGAAGTGAGTGAATTTGCCCCGCACACGAGATTCGGCACTCGGTAATTCGTCGTCGTTCGAATCTCCGCGTTTCGTCGGAGATCGGCCATCCGTTAACGCGCGTTTCGTCGGCCCGATTTCTCCTCCCCCCCTCGCCCCGTCCAATCCGCGCCGGCGTCTGAAGAGTGAAAGGCAGCACTTCGCTAGCACGCGGCGCCTCTCCCGAGGCGCATCCCGGCGCGTTATTTTCGCGAGGTCACGCCGAGGCACGCGCTGAGGCTCGGAGTCTTCCTTCGTCCATTAACGCCTCGATGTATAGCGCGCCACTTTGCATACATACATGTATTCTATAAAGGATAGCCTCGTCGCGTGACGTCCCGCTAACGCACGCGAATTTAAGCGCAAGTTCAAGTCACGTCGGGGTGCACTCTCACTTTTGGCCGAGTAATCTCTCGCGATCGACTCTCGTTCTTTCTCACTCGCCGTAATACGATTCTGCATAGAGTGAATAGGGATGATAAATTCTATCTGAATGACTGTGGTGAAAGAGCACGCTTGTCGGTGCTCGCGAGACGCTCTCGCCGTCTTTATCGGGGAAAGGATTGATGGAATGTTCGATTGAGGAAGAGTCGACGAATGTGTCCGTGAGGATCGACGATTGCCGGCCCGCGTTGATCGTTCACCATCGTGGCTCACCCAGCGAGGATGATCGCGGAGAATGCCGATTATGCAATCGACGCGGACGAGGCTTGAGCGCCGAGCGATCTAATTCCATCGGATTCGGAGATTCGGTGGATCCCACTGAGCAATCTACGAACGGCGATAAAACTTCCTCCGTGTCATTACGCACACCACTCGGCCGTTAATTTTGCCTATATTGAGGCTCTCGATCGAGAAAGACTAGATCGCATCGAGCTGAGGCTCTCCGATTTTATTAATTGGTGGGATAATTTTATGAGACTTCTTTTCTATATACTAAGATATAGAAAAGAAGTCTCATAAAATTATCCCACCAATTAATAAAATCGGAGAGCCTCAGCTCGATGCGATCTAGTCTTTCTCGATCGAGAGCCTCAGCAACGTCGCTTTGCACCGGGATTATTCATCCTAATTAGCCTAATTGCGAGCGAGAACGATTTCGAGATTACTCACCGAGTCTCGTGCTCGCGCAAATTCATCTTATAAGAACAGGCGCTGTTTTTCCTTCAAGGAATCAAGGCAGAGGAGCTACCGATCGTAAGAACGCGCGGTCTCTTCATTCGAGGCGTTCTCTCCCCGGGAGTCGAATCGATTTCAAATGAGTCCAGCCTGTCGATCGATCGAACGGAGAACCGTCTGACGCAGCAGTTCGTGGGTGCCGCCGCGGTGCTTCCGTATCGAGATACATCGAGAAGATACGCAGACACCCCCCCGTCCTCGTCGAGCCTCCGTGAAAGGGGACGACCGGTCGTGGAACGTCCCCGGTGGTGTCCGCGGGGACGCAGATGGGAGCTTGTCTAGAAGTCCCATCAACCCCGTGCGACAACAATCGAAAGTGTTCACCGCGATCGACTTCACGGCCGTCGCCGCGACCCCCGCCGACGTCGCCCACCGACGTCGCCGTCAACCACGAGGCCTCTTCTTCTCCCACCCGATTCGGTCGCGTAAATCCGATCAAGCTGGAATTGATGGAGTTGGAGAATATCGTTGCGAACACCGTGTACCTGAAAGCGAGAGAAGGTGAGTCTATAGCTCTTTGCTTGCGTTGCCATTTATTTTCATACATACTGCCGTTCGTTTTCAGATTTTACATTCGTATATTTATCCGCGGGAATTATCGATTCGCTATCGTACGCGACATGCGGAACAATTAAGACCAGCATGCAGAATAATTAAGCGTAAAATAATTAAATGCGCGGTTGATAACAAAAAGATTCGTGCGTGGCTTTTATATCGAAATATATTGATGGAAATGATTTTTTTTTTTCATGACGTCGTAATTGATAACTTTATATCGTTTCCACTCTTTTAAGAGCGGCGAGGTGATTAGGAAGCTGAGAAAATTCAGCGACAATTAAGAATTGTTTTATGACGTGTAATAATTGCGCGCCGGTTATAACACGTGTCAAGAACAGTTATCGAGTTCGGTCGATTAGCGCGCATGCTGAATGTACAATTCTGGCATTGTGTATCTACATATAATGGCCTTCCTGGAACACCCCTATACCGTGCTTTCATTACCGAGAGTTCGGCCGGGCGACATTTATTACGCGCGTAAA
Organism: Wasmannia auropunctata; assembly: GCF_000956235.1. Taxonomy (NCBI): domain Eukaryota; kingdom Metazoa; phylum Arthropoda; class Insecta; order Hymenoptera; family Formicidae; genus Wasmannia; species Wasmannia auropunctata. The sequence goes on from NW_012027007.1 coordinate 65,237, forward strand.
GTCGCCCCGCAGTTTTAGCCGCGAGATTGAACGTTCGGGTTTAACGCGCAATATGCAATATCGTTACTGTCGCGTTTAACGCGTTTCGAATTGCCGTCATCGGGAAAATTAAGGTCATTAGGTGCGTATTTTTTTTTTCCGTGCATCAGCACGCGCGTTTCGGAATAAATACTTCCGCAAGCCCGTTGGATTACGTTCTCGAGGGGATTCAGTTGTCATTTACGGCTGAAGAATAAAAAATTTTCCTCTCTTTACAATTTTTCTCGTTTTACGAGACTTTTTAAACAGCTTTAAAACAGCGCGGAAGGTAATGGAAACAACGTGGGGGATTTGCGCTTTTAGTATTTTGTATGCATTGCACGTAATTCAAGCATTTTTATCAATACGAAAAATTCGTTGGGAATATTTATTAACTATTATTAAAAGAAGACGGCAAGTTTGCAGAGTTGTTATTACAGATACGTACATTTATCTAGACACGTGCGTGTTTGGATCGAAGTATACCTATCCAGTGAACGTTAAAGCATTTATGATGGCTTGTTGTAGGTGTCCGTGTTTTAATGCGCGCGTAAAACGAGCATGATGCTCGCGCCGACAGCTTAAGCGTCGTAACGCGAGCGATAGATCGAAACAAAAAATCTTTACGGCGAGAGGATCGTCTTTTTCTCGCCGCTCGACCCGACGCGTGTTTTAGCACACCTATCGTCATAGGCGCCGGTAGAACGCAAAATAAAATAAACAGCCGTTCTTACTTCCCCTTATCTTCGTCGGAATTTTTGATTTGTGGACCTATGTTCGTCGGACACGTCGTTTATTTTCGTGAATGTGTGCTATACGCAATTCTAAATTCTTCAGCCTCTCTCTCTCTCTCTCTCTCTCTCTCTCTCTCTCTCTCTTCGATCTGTCGAAGCAAAAAGCAAGTTTCGTAAAAGTGTAACGAAAAAAAATACTCGACAAATATGAAAGGGAATTAGTAAATTAAGATGTAAAAATAAGAATGGAAAAAATTTATTAATGTGATTTTTTTCGAAATATAATTTTTCACAAGATAAAGAAATGTCTTTAATAGTAAATCGCATTTATTTCTTTAAGTAGTATTCTATAAAGAGGAACGGCGTCATATTTAGACTCGAGTATTCGCAGCGTCGCGCCATGTCTACGCCGACGCGTTGGTAAACTACACAAAATTACGGTGTATATTAAACGCGCACAGACTCGGTATCATCATCGTATATTCGTTATTTAATTCATGTACAGGACTAGACAGAGAAAGAGAGGAAATTAAAAATATCGCCAGTACGATATTCCAAGTTGTATGAAAATGCTTCGATGCTTTTCGCAATATAGCGAAGCCTTCGTTATTTTTTTTTTCGCTTTTGCAGACGGAACGATCGATGACAATCGAAGAAAAATATTTAAAAATTATAATAACAAATTGAAAAAAGTGAATCATGTCGACAAGAGCGTCTCGGATTAGCTAATCGATCCTGCTTGAGCTTTTTGATTCTTTAACTCAATTATTATTTAATGTATAATCATCATCTATAATCAGTTTCTTTGCATAGCTCGTGTGAAGCTCTTTGATACGAGCGGTTAGTTCTCCGTCAATTAGCAGCGTTTTGCGATTTCGCGAGAAACTCGAGCCGAACGAAAATAACATCTCCCGCACACCTCAGACCACGCGTACGCCAAAAAATAGGGACTCTTGTGAGATTTTTGCAGGGACAAACGCTCGATTCAATTCTGTTTTTCTGTCCTGCTTGCCGTCTATTTTTAGCATCGTTACATGCAGGGTACAATGAACTTCGCTGCTGACAGGAAAACGTGACGTTTTACTTCTCGTTATGCTTTGTAACGTGTCCCCCCTCTCCCTTCTACGAGGTCGTACGGGGACAGGTATTTCAGCATTTTTCACGCTTTTTCTTTCCCATGAGAATTTATAGTTGATTTTTTTTGCAAAAACAAAACCTTTGATAAGAAAATTCTTGATTGAAAAATTTTATTTGCAAGAGAAGAAAACGTTTTGAAGATTTGATTTTGAGACTTAATATCTCTAATGATTGATTATATTTTCTGTATATATATATATATATATATATATATATATATATATATTTCATAAAATGTTCCCGAATTTTTAAGAAAGGTTAACCAAAGAAGGCATAAAATTTTTCTTCCAAACTCGAAATTTAAATGCTGGCTATTCCAGCAAAATAGACATAAAATTTAAGAAGCTTTATTTTGAATTAAGTTTCGGAGATACGAATGAAACGATACATTATTTTTTTATCCCCGAGTATAAACTTTCATTCGAGTGATTGAAAGCCTGAAAGCTCTCCCCCGGGAGAATCGTCGAATAAAATTTGCATACAGATCACGAGGTTACGCTAGCTCGAGACGAAGTTCTGTCGATCACCGCAATTGCGATCGGCTGCAAGCAGTCGATCTAACGGGGAAAGGGTCACCCACCACCGGCCGGCATTCAATTAGTTTAGTACATTACGAACGACGTCCTGTCGAAGAGAGTGCAGGCGTGTTGACGGTAGGAAAGTAGGTAAATGGGTTCGCGTGATAGCGAGCCACGTCAATGGCCTTGTAATCGCGTCGCCTTGATAAACTTTACAAATGAAAGCCTCGCGCGGGAGATCCGGCCGGTCGCGAATTACGTAAGTATACAGAACACCGGACGGTTACATACAGGGATAACGGGTTAATTAGCGGTCTCCCGTGCTCGCCGTAACGCGGCGACGTAATTAGCGGCCGCTCGATCGGGAAATGACTGTAATCAATTTGCTGCGCCGACGAAAAACTTTCCCACTTACGAAATTCCAATTTATCACGACCGGTTATTTTCTGTCGCCGAGCGTATGCGTGAACGAGGTAGAGGGGCCGAGGGAGTCGCGTTGGTAATCCTGAACTACCTTTGGATTAGTTCTGGACGTGGCTAATTTCGCGTACGTAGTTAGGATTCTGGCATCAAAGCTCGATAATTTTCAATTCATTAGAGAGAGAGTTCCAACTCTCCTTTAAAAAGTTTCAAAAATTAACACACGAAGTCGTATTTGAATATCGGAGTGTCAACGTTTAACATCGAGTTCGAATTTTATTTTTCCGAGAAGAACGCTTATACATTTTCTTTCACGAATACTAGACTGTCTGATAATCAAAAAGGAAAGAGAAGAATTCCAACTTTTCGCGAAGAAAACAAAAGATGTTTTAAAATTTTATTTCAAGTCGAATAATAATAGTCTAATAATTGTAATTTTTCCACGCAATTTTTTCCTATAGGAATTCCTGATAATAATAAAAAAAAATTTTTTCCTTGCATTTTTGAAACATTGATTTTAAAAATATTTTAGAGAACTTCCGAGTTATATACGAAGGTGCGGTTTACAGATATGATAGATGTGTTTATAAAGATCATAAAGATGTATTTATGCAATGACGTCAAATGAAATAACGATGCAATAATGTCGAGATGATGTATTACGCGGCTGTCCTCGTGAGCCGAAGATGCGTTTCGCGGGATCGACGTATGTGTTTCGTGTAATCGAAAGTCACGTTTTGTCGTGCCGCAGGAACTTCAATTATTATAATGATAGCAATGAGGATTTGCGCGATGCAATTATGTGAGTGAACGAAACTACGGAGTTATGCCCGTCGCGCATGCTGATATAATTACGTGATGACGATGAGGCGTGAGAAAATTCCACGACCGCGGGAACTCGACGGACGGGGGGACGCGAACTATTGCGAATGAATTTCCGCGCTCGGGATGACAATAATTATTCAAAATGATATGCTTAACGATAATCGTGCGTACCATACAGTACCTGGAAGCTGAATACAATTTAATAGCGAATGAGTGGATTTTACAACGTTATTCGCCAAATTAAATATGCACGGACATTAATGTGATGCATTATGTCCGCTTCTATCAGTTAACGTAAAAAGAAGGAACGCGCGAAATTTATTTAGATTTACTCGAGTTGAAATGAATTCGTAATAAATCAATTCATGAGATCCGGTTTAAGCGCGGCTTCGCTCTTGCGAATCATTTTATTCCGGCCTTCGATTCCGAATTCTTCTGCTCTTCATTTTCGCTCGTATGATTTCGTCGAATACCTTTTTTCCGTTCTTTTCGTTTTTTTTTCCATCACTTTCCGGGATTGGACGAGATGCGCACGAGTGGTCGATCCGTTGTGTAGCTCGTTTTATCTCTCCCCCTCGCGCGACTCACTGAGCCGAGTGCGGTTTTTCATTTCGCGGCATTGCCGACACGACTGCACACCGATTGAACGGGATCGGCAACAGCTGTACGGGGGTAGTCCGCTACAAGTGGAATCGTTGAAACTTTCTCGCGTAAGATACGTGAAGAAATCTGGTTGGCTTACGTACGTGGATCTCGCGTTAATCCTTTACATCGTCTGATCAGCAAGATATTCAACTTCCATTATTTTCTTTTCTATAGTAATTAAACAGTAACATTGCATTTCTGTTCCTTTGAAACTTTCACCGTCACTATGGCTGTCTAAAATTAATTTGGTGTTCCAATTATTTTGATGCAATTTCACTTAATATAAGATAAAAGACAAAAAAAAATAAAATTTTCTTAAGCGAAATATCCGAGTCATAAACCATACGTCTTTGTTACTTTCAAAAGTACATCTTTCACTTTTAACAACTGATCGTGAGTTACGATAAGGTTGTTCTGTAGGTAGAGAATATACGGCGTGCGTTAGACAGGTCCTCGTCCCGCGCGATGCAATTCGCACGCATCGAAGCACCCGCTTCCTCCCCCGTTTTCCTCCTTTTTCCTCCGCCGATGTGGAAGAGAAGGTGGAGCTTATGCGACCCTCGACTTCCGCTCGTTGGGGATCGAACGAGCGGGCCCGTGCTCGCGTCGACGAGGTACAGGGTGTCCCGAAGTGTTCGTATAAGCCGGCGTCGAGAACTGTATATTTGATGTTCTCTCGAAACCGAGGTATTTCCGAGTTTGACGAAAGTTTCATTCATCAAAGTCTCATTTCATATATCGAAGTTTCAGTATTTGAGTAATAACTTCTGCCTCAATATTGAATAACCCGCTTGATTGCCATCGACGTAAACTTCGGTTCGCGCGTCAATGAGAAGAAAAGCACGACGTTGTCGATTATTTTGCACCGTTGATATATTTCTCGCGGATGATTGTTCATCGGACAATGAAAGTGAACTGCGCGGACCGCACGGGATATACTTTATTCAATCAATTTTTCATTGTTCGAATTTTCTGGACCGGCCCCCTTGACATCTCCATTCATTACTCGTCAAAGTTGTCCCGACGCATCGCTCTAAACGCGCGGAACAAGTATAGAAAGTTCTTGTCTTGATATATGGTTCTCTATCTCTAAATCGACTTTCTGTCAGATAATCTATTATCTCTCGGTGCGGCGGGGATATCAGCTTTCTTGGAATGATCTGTACGACGAGCTTGTTCACGGAAGCGAAAAACCTGGGATCGTGGGGCCATGCGTCTCTCGCACTTCTCTCCCACCGCTTTTCCGTGTCTCCCTTGCGTTTTTCCGCACGATCGATACCGCCGTCGCGAGGGATTTTTCTCGGCGAAAGCCGAGGCGTCTTTTTTTTTGTCATAACCGAAATTCGTTTAACGCAAATGAATGTACAGAGTGTTCGAGAGAAACTCCCGCCTTTCATCCGTCTCTTCTATCCGCGAATTGTTCTTCGAGATTAATTCAAATTCATCGGCCGTTTTTAAATGCTTTTCCAATTAACTTTTGAATTCATTTCTCCGACGGATCAAGATTCACTTGGAATCGAATAAGCTTTTGCGTTCTTTATTTCTACTGTGGAAATTAAATTTAATTCGTTGAGATTGAAGTTCTCTAGATTTCTCATCGTTTATGCAGTACACAGTACTATGTTAATATTTAAATACTTCTTTATTAGCGATAAATTAACTCCTCGTTGATGGAAAAATCCGCAGATATGAAAGAGTGGCTGAAGAATCTTAAATATTCTGCTGCAAAATTTTATAATACGCGGATCGTTATATTCCTGCAATTTAGTAATCGGCAATAAACTCTTCAAGCCGTTGTTTTTATTTTGCCTCCACATTGAATAGCGGGATTTATTCGATAGAAAGGCTCGTAATGACGACTAATATGTCATAAATCATTATTGCTGGCTATCAGCGCGCGTCATCGCGTAGAATGTGCATTGTAACGCAACGCGCGTTTTTGCAACGCGTTATCTAATGTTATGACGTTCGCTTCGAAGATATTAATAAATTTCTGTCGACGTGCACGATAACTTTTCTTTGCCGGGATTTATTTGCCGTCGCAAGCAACACCTTGGAATACGGAATAATTCACGAGTCTTCAAGTTTCGCGATCGGACGAGGATAAATCGGAAGCTTGGTTTAACGAAGACCCGTGGTTCTCGATGAATATCGATTACTTTTGACGTCATAGTTATATTACAGGTTTAAACGAATCGATTAAAATTACTGTCTACTATTGCTAATGAGATATTGATATTGAGACATTGAATTATTAAACGCACAATTCTTTAATAATTACACTTTTGTGCACAAAATTTTAAATTTCAGAGATTTACGATTCATCAGTTTTAACATTTTGTGCTACGAAATTTATGTTTTTTGCTTCACATTATTTTTAGTTTAATTTAATTTTAATTGAATTTGTTGCGTAGTCGTGGAAAATTTTGTATGCAGGATTTATATTTATTATTGAGAAGACTTAAGAATAGCGCAAAATTACTTTTGAAATTGACTTCGCGTTTCTATACGCGGTGAAGCAGCGAGGAAGAGAACGGACGTGTTTTTTCGAACTGCGGTAAGAGAAGCGCAGGAATTGTACGTAGAAATATTGTGCGTATATTTCCGACGATGAATTACGAATGGCAAGGGGAGGAATAACTTTCTTCCTCGTTTAGCTTCTGTCGCGACGGATTTCTCGACGTCGTTTCGAGTTCTACGAACTACCGGGATAAATCTCGTAACGCTGATCCAATATCTGCCGTTATCCTCGTTTAAGTGAATTCCGTAACTTCCGGCACTTTTCAATCCAGTATTTCATTCCGTGTCCGTTCGCTTTCGCCAAGATGTTCATGATGTATCCGCACCAGAATGCAATAGACCTTTTTACGTAAAATCTTTCACAAATGACTTGCTATATTTTTCGAAATTATTTCAGGGTGCGTAACTTATTGATTTATATTCCCAGAATATTTTAGTTTAATTTTAAACTTATAGTACAAATGTTTTTAATATTCCGCATTGCCCCGTATTACATTAAAAAATGTCAACGAATTTTTAACACGAAATGTTACATTCTATGAAATAAAGATTTGCGATTTTTTCCTAAATGCGCGAATTTAATATGTCGCTTTATTGTTCGAGCAGAAGTTACATCGACAGTGAATAAAACAAATTTTATCACATTTTTAATCTACCTTTTGACGCACGCATAGTTGCACACACTCGGGAGTATACTGCACAAATTTCACTCGAGCTCTAATTAATGGTCATCAAACAGGAAAACCATGCGCATATTCGTTTTTAATTAACGTACAGCGTCACGGATGAAAATTGGAGAATTCTGCCGTTCATTTATATGACGATAAAATTTCCGACGATAAAAATTTAAAATAACTCACAACAGAAATTCAGCGGTACGAAAATAATAAAATACAACAAAATAGAGGGAAAGCGGGCTGTTGAAAATCATTAAGGTGCGATAAGTCTTCTTTCGTGTTGTTACTATTTCGCTTGGTGTACTTTGACGTTTTCGTATAAGTGAAAAATTTTCTTATTTTCTCGTGGACACAGGTGGTGGTGACAGCAACAAGGGAAAGAGTAAGAAATGGCGGAAGATACTTCAGTTCCCACACATTTCCCAATGCATTGGCCTAAAAGATAAACTAGGTAAGTCAGTAATAATTGAGATCACAAAAGCTTGGAAACAAACAAAAAAAATAGACTTTAATCGAAAGCCATTTCACCTATGACCTAAATAATATTTTGCGGTCGCAATTTTCCCGGCAATGTAGACGTTGTGTACGAAATAACCGCAGTAAAAAACCGCTTAACAGACCCATGCGATTATTGAATCTCGGTCTGCAGCATGTAGCGCGCATTATGCAGTTGAAAAAACGCTGCAAGGGACGGAGAAACGAGACAATGCTCGCTGCGTGTCCCGTTAACCTACTCTGATAACACTCTCCCCTGATTTGAAGTAATCAAAACTTGCGAATAAATGCATTTCTTTTATACCCGCGAATATGAGTCGGTACTATAACATAAGTAGGAAATAATTTTTATGTACTATTTGAAGCCGTCTATTGAAGTCTATTGAAGTCTATTTTTGATAGAAAGAAAAAGTCGGTTGAGGTCTCTTTAAGCAACAAGTTGTAGCAATCTGCAATTTACTTTTGATAGGATCGGTATTAGATTTCCCGGATGTAAATTAAATTTATATCGAAAATGTGTATTTGCGCGCGTATAGTTCATCTCGGGAAAATTCCTGAAAAATCAAAGTTTGAAATTGATGTACGAGAGTATAATTAACGTAATTCGCGGTGTCGGGACAGACATCAGGTACGGTTATGTGGTGGACCAGCAGCCGATCGGGCGGCTGCTCTTTCGACAATTCTGCCAGGACAAGAAGCCGGCCTACCACCGGTACAACCTCTTCCTGGACGCGATCGAGAAGTACGAGATCGAGCTGGACGAGACCCGCATCGATCTGGCGAAGGAGCTGTTCGAGCAGTACCTGAAGCGGGAGGGTTCGGAGGTGGTCGACATCCTGAACGATTCCCTGATCTCTCAGTGCGAGGAGCGACTCAGCACCGGCGGCAAGGAGCTCTTCACCGAGGTCGCGCAGACCGTGAAGAACTTCCTGGCCGGCGAACCATTCTCGGCCTTCCTCAGCAGTTTTTACTTCTACAGGTGAAACGCTAATGAATAAATCGTGCGGCAAATAGATAATATAAATTTGTTGAAAAAAATTTCCTTCGATGGAAATACGATTCTGAGAGGCGAGAGAGAATTGTAGAACAACGTTTTTTTCCTACGATTCTTCAGGTACCTCCAGTGGAAATGGCTGGAGGCGCAACCAGTGACGTACAAGACCTTCCGGATGTATCGGGTGCTGGGCAAGGGCGGCTTCGGCGAGGTCTGCGCCTGCCAAGTGCGCGCCACCGGTAAGATGTACGCGTGCAAGAAATTGGAGAAGAAACGCATTAAGAAGCGGAAGGGCGAGTCAATGGTGCTGATCGAGAAGAACATCCTGCAGAAGATCAACTCCAAGTTCGTCGTCTCGCTCGCGTACGCGTACGAGACGAAGGACGCGCTCTGCCTCGTGCTGACCATCATGAACGGCGGCGACCTCAAGTTCCACATATACAACATGGGCGGTGAGCCGGGTTTCGACATAAATCGCGCCCGATTCTACGCGGCCGAGGTCGTGTGCGGTCTGGAGCATCTTCATCTTCAGGGTATCGTCTACAGGGACTGCAAGCCGGAGAACATACTTCTGGACGATCACGGTCACGTGAGGATATCCGATCTCGGTCTCGCGGTGGAGATCACGGAGGGCGACATGGTGCGCGGTAGGGTCGGCACAGTGGGTTACATGGCGCCCGAGGTGATCGACAACGAGAAGTACACTTTCTCGCCGGACTGGTTCAGCTTCGGCTGCCTGTTGTACGAGATGATCGAGGGCCAGGCGCCGTTCCGCGCTCGCAAGGAGAAGGTCAAACGCGAGGAGGTCGACAGACGCGTCAAGGAGGATCAGGAGAGGTACTCGCCCAAGTTCAGCGAGGATGCCAAAAGTCTGTGCCAGCAGCTGTTGAAGAAGGGCCCGAAGAACAGGCTTGGTTGCAAGTGCGGCCGACACGGGGCGAAGGAAGTGAAGCTCCATAGCTTCTTTCAGTGCCTAAACTGGAAGAGGGTCGAGGCCGGTATGTGGGAACCACCGTTTGTGCCGGATGTAAGTAGGTGTCGTACCTTCCATAAATGCATGTATTCTTCATAAATGCGAGTTTCTCTCTTTCTCTTTCTCTCTCAATCCTATTACTCTTGTCAGAGCATGGTGACCTCTCTTCTTCGTATTTCTGCGATTTACACTTTTACGCAGATATACGGGATCTACAGTTTAACGCCGGCGTTCCGAACGGCGGCAATTTTTTAAGTAGAGATTCTCTTAGCAAAGATACTCTCGGTGGTTTGTCGTTGCCTTCTGAGAGGTGACGATCGTTTCCGAATCGATTTTAAAGTTATATTATTCTGGGTGAATTTAAACCCGGATCCTTAGCATATAAAGCTGCCGCGCCGCTCCTCGCGCCACGATCGCCACAAAGCTCAATATAAATTATGTATACATGACTTTAACACTAATTTCAATAATTACACTCGGTATAATATTAACAAATTTTTAATTAGCATATATTGTTATGATTTTTAAGAGATCACAAATTACTAAAAATTTTAACGTTATAATATTTTCGTTTTATTACATTTTTATGCTAATTTATATAAATAACGTTTGCATAGAAGATTTAATGTGTATATGAAAATATGGAAGATGAGAAAATTATTAATCGTTAATACATCTCTTGTTACAGCCTCGTGCGGTTTACGCTAAAGACGTTCTGGACATCGAACAATTCTCCACGGTGAAAGGTGTCAATTTGGACGCCACGGACGATACCTTCTACAGCAAGTTTAACACCGGCAGCGTGTCCATTCCATGGCAAAATGAGGTGAGACACCCATAAACGTCACACGTTTGTATAATCATAATCATGGTGAGACATGTTGCGTCTCGAAGAGAAGGCCTTTGACCCTTCCCATAAAAATAATATTGTTGCTACGTGGCACGCAGCAGACGACCACTTAACAAGATCTCCATTATAACATGAATGTAAATCACTTTCTTCGACCGCCTACGCGTCTTAACCACTTATATTGATATCGATATACTTCAATAGGGTTCAAATTTATATAATTAAAGTAATTTATGTAATCCAAAATAATTCTAACAATATTTTTGACAAATTTTGACTTGTTCTTCATCTAGGCTTCGCCTTTCTTTTAAAAACAATTTTTGAATAGTCTCTGTTAATTAAAAATAATATTATTCTTTGATTTTAATCGTAAATTCTTATTAAACAGCGCACTAAAGTAAAAAATGAAGTAATAAATTAACTTCTAAAGAGTGCTTAATTCTAGCATATATTTTATTTCAATCCAATTTATTCTTATCCAATTTTTTACGGCGAACTTAATAGAGATGAGAACACGTTATCATTTATGTAACGTCCTCGTGAGATTAAAAAAATTAAGTATGCCTGCTGAAAGCCTCATCGAGATAAAATTCTGAAAAAATAAAATTTAATTTGAATTTAAAGCGTAGCGAGGGAACAATAAAGTCTCGTTATTTAATTGCACTTTAGAGGTTTTTGCTTCGTCTCGCTTTCTGAAAATATTACACGTGCATCCGCGGAACATCTGGAGAGCGGCACTTAGATGAAAAAATATGGAGCTCGTGCAAAGTGTTTTCCTACGTCAGAGGCAGCGCGAGAGGCTCGTTATCACTGGCGTTATTCGGGTAGATGTATTTAAAGCCGCGAGACGCTGCGTAAGACGCATTACGCACGAGCCACCTTTAGCTTCTGCCGATCTTAAATCACTTACTACGCACCTCGCGGAGTTGAGATTGTCGAATCGTAATCTAATCGCGCCTCATTTCTTCTTCTTGCAGATGATAGAGACTGAGTGTTTTAAGGAACTGAACGTATTAGGTCCTAATAACACGCCCACCCCAGACTTATTGATAAACCATACACCGCCCAACAATGACGACAGAGGCTGCTTTCCCTTTCGGAGAAAGGTAATTATTTTACGAAGCTTCGAGTTTTGCAAAATTAATTAAATCTAACTTTGAAGAAAAATAACTTCGAGAAAAGCCCATTTAAAGAGAACATTTAAAAAACACTTGAAGAATTGAGAGAGAAAGAGAGAGAGAGAGAGAGAGAGAGAGATTAAAACGTATTAATATTTTAATACATTTTCAAGAATTTTAAAAGTTACTTAAAGAATACTTAAAAAAGAAAAAGCTACTTGAAAGATGGATATTCTTTAAATTTGTGGAATATTCTTTGTGTTATTAAATTAATTTTATAATTACCGTAGAAAAAAATGTTAGAATATATTGTACTATCGTCATACTGCAATTACAGAGGAAGCAGAGCGATCGCACGAGAGAGATCCCGCTGTCGGAGTGCCACTTGCTGGAACTGTCGCAGACGCAGAGCTCGGAGATGCCAGCCAGCTGATCTACGGTGAACAAGAATAACAGTCTGAATCGATTGACGTCGTCGCCATTTCGACGTTGCCGCCATCCTGATGTTGCCGACGGCGCGCGTCCAAATGCCGCTGGCTGCGGCTGCTGCTGCGTTAAGAGCAAGCCGATCTCATTCTCCTTCTCGGTAGCACCCGAAGCCACGGCAAGTGTTCGCATAATAGGCAGCCGCAACGACCGCGGCGGGTCCGAGGCATCCTCTCAGGTTTATCGGGGTGAGATCAGAGATCCGCACCAGGACAAAACGCGCGTACGCACGATTCTACGCGCGCGCGTACAGCTACGCATACGCGGCGGGCAAGCGCGGCACACGGAAGCCAAACGCATTGTATGTCAAATGCGAATGACACGTTCGTTACCGAATATATTTTCCTCGAGCTCGAGCGCGGGAATGTTCGACGTGCACTTTTGCACGTCCATCAACGTGTATCAACGTGTTTTATCGAGCTTCGATGTGTCCCGATTCATGAGTCGCGGGCGAGAGAAAATTTAGGGCGATATGTAGATAAATGATTGTGTCACTCACAGCGCGATTACGTGGCACATGTAATAATTCTGAACGCGACGGAAATATTCCATTTTCAGAATGTGTAGCCGGTGGTAACAGCACATTTTGTTTCTCTCGTTAAGCGACGAAATGGCGCACAAAATCTCCAATCTCAAATTTCGGCCGTATTTTAAGTTGAAACGAACGAGTACATTTAGGTGTACGAAACGTATGTACAATTATTTGCAAATACTTCTTCGACGTACTTACGAATCTCTTTTTTTTAAATTAACGAATACAGAAATTTAATTTATATTTTCAAAAAGCCGTTTTCTCTTAGGCTAGATCTTCATTTCGTATCGCTTTATTCTTAATGATCGAGGAGCTCGTTGCCCCATTCCATCGAAAGAAATCGACGAGAATCACATTGGCGCACGATCAAGCGTGAGAAATCGTGAGTATGCTGCAATCCAATTTTTTTCTTCACTCCCAAATCGCTTCCAAGTACTTTTAAGTACTTTCCAAGACGGTCGGCGTTCCCTCGGTCTACTTTTTTCGGGTCGTCAACGATCCCGATCTGTATCTGTTCGTATCTGTCGGAGGCGAGTAAGCTACGTCGGCCAAGAACTTCGGTCGTAACCGCATTCGCGCATTCGAGGATTTATGAACGCGCGCGATAGAGGGTCGAGAATGGGATTCGCGGGGGCCGAAATAGAGTAGGAAGAGAGCTTGTAGACGAGCGATAACGAGCGCGCACGTGGAACGGACGGGTCGTAAAAGAGCACGTGAAGAGCACGGCGGCGCACGTCCACCCGCCCGCACGTCCGTTTCCTCGCTCGTTCTCGCGTATCGCGACAGTAAGCTACCGGTAAACGGACACCCGACACTACCGCGAGGCAAATAAACACTCGCGTACACTCGCGCGTTTATAAACGTTAACCCGATACATATATGTATCTGGAGGTTGTAATTACGGAGGCATGTGCATGTGCACGCGGGTTGACGGCGCCGAGAAGACGCTGCATCTGAGTGCGCGACGAGCGGATTAGTAGTAAAATATATTGATCTAGCGTTGCCAAATGGAGACGCCAGATAAGTCCGATAAAATGACGAATGACAAATTCACAATAAAACGTTTCTGAATGTTTAATGACACTGACACCATATGGCAGCGTATGTTACTAATGGTAAAAATAATATTCATCTCAGACGCTGTTAACACGCTGTTAAGTTTAGTCGAACCACGGAGCGCGGATTGGCGTTACAGCGTCCTAAGGCTGGGCAATCATCCAAAAAAATAAGGAATAAGGGGTAACATACGAGAATTGTATCTGTCGACAGTTTTGAAAGATCGCGTTACGGTCGAACGTTACATCCGCATTCTTCACGACGGTGTTTTTCAAAATGTTCTAATATTTATAAGTTCTAATATTTAAAATGTTCTAATAGTTTTAATTTTGGTATATTGTTTCTATATTATCTTGATACGAGAAATTTCCACTTCAGAGTAGTATTTGAAACGATCTCAATATAATGATTTAATGATTTACTTAGCAGTAAATTCAAAATTCTGATAAATTGTAGAGAGAAAAATCTGACGTTTTAAAATTAAGATTTTTCCTATACCCTAATCGAAGGGGGAGGATTTTAATATATTACTTGTATTACAAGATATCTCAGTGATGTTTTATCTCTTTTTATTCTATATCGCATTAAATCCTTGCACGTGCACTTTGGAAAACGTTGTTCGTAAAGCGAGCGAGAAGCTCTTGCGAATCGGATTAACGGGCACATTCGGACAGTTCGCGAGCAATTTGGCCGTTCTCCAATTGCGAATCGTGTGCCAACGATTCCCGTCGAAGACGGCGCTTCTGCTTGGCAGGCAGTCGTCGCGAATCACCGTGTCGAATACGTCACTTCCCTTTGATGCGTCTCGTAAATCCGGATGCGAATATCGCCGATGCACTCGGAATTCTTAATCTCACCGAGAATCCCTCTTGGCGAAACTCGACCTCGTCATCTAAAATAATATCGAAGAATCGATCGGCGTCAGACAAAAATAATGTTGAATAAGGAAACTTTATTTTTACTTTAACGTTCTACGCGTTGCCTAACGCGATAACGAATTTCCGTCATTTATGAAGGGATTTATAGGGATTAACTCGATGACTGCTGTATCAAGTGAACACATTGTACGCAATTAGTCTTGGAAATTTGTTATCAGACAAGTAGGTACAGCTTCTCGTCGAGGAGGTACGAAAGACGAGTAGACGAAATTATTCAATTATAATAAATGCCTGAGGAGAACCTCCTACATGTATAAGCGGCACTAGGAAAAGTATAAATGATTTTTCTTTATCTTTTTTTTATTTGTATAGAATCTCGGTGTTGTTAGAAAGAGAGACGCACAAACGATAGTAGAAGCAGGTGCACACGCGTACACTTTCATGTGAAGTGAATTAACGAAAGTATTCGAGATTTTTTTTAAATTAGTTCTTTGAATCGATAAGCAAGAACTAAGATTAATTTTTGTGGATTGAATGACAAAATTTTATATTATCACAATTATTATGCCGAATTAATGAACTGAATATAAATTGCGAAATTTATTTGCTATTGTTAATTACAGTAACGACTTATTGTTGCGACGTTTTATAAGATGCACAAATTACGCCTAACGATCGTCTCGTGAACAATACTCCGAACAAATTTCGCCTCATAGCTCTATATAGCTCTGTAAATTATTTTTATTTTTTACGACGATTACGATAAAATGAGCAAAGTTTAATTTACAAGAATAGCTGAAGAATGTGAGTCAAATAAGTGTCTCTTAAATGAGCGCCAGGAAGATTTATTATTCCTAAACTTGTTTTATGTACTTTCTTTTTGATATATTGAATTTTTTACTTGTATTAAAATACTACAGGTATTAAATATGAATAAAAAATGTTCACATATCATATTTTAAGAAAATATTAAGAAAAGCGACTTTTATTTGAGTTTCCATACAGAAAAACGCACAGATTTAATAAGCGATACTTCCATAAACTGTGAGATTTGAAAGCTCTTTCCCTTACAATTTGGAATATTATTTCTGACATTTGACTGACATTTAACGTTCTTTTTTTTTAACATCCACGCGTAATATTGGATATTTAAATAGATGCGTGTTGTAGCAGAACGATGATTGACTGAATGATTTAAGTTAACCGGTAATTAAATTTCCTCGACGTCGATGCAGCCTCAAATCATCGGTATATACATGTATTGTATCTTGCATATAATTAATGTGGGAAACACTATTCTATCTGCAACCGTTCGAGGTTGGTGCTGCGGTAAAGCATGCAAAACGGGATGGTTTTGCGACGGTCTAGAACACTTTTCATTAGATAAATAGTCCAAATAGCCCGAGATAGTCACTATATCGCACAAATCGCAATTCTCCCGGCGCGAATGCCAAAAATATTATATACGCCAAACAAAAAAAAACAGAAAGATTCTTAATTCTGTCTAAAAAAATTTATAAATTAATATCGAAAACCAATATTTAATAATTCACGATCTACGTATATACAGCAAATCGTAAATTAATCAATAATAATTTAATTTCACGTGAAAATGGATTCCTGCCTATTTGATTTAATTTATTTGTCTTCGCGGGGAGATACTTGAAGCGGGAGGGACGTACAATTTTTTAACGCATTATCGATTTGTAATATTTATTCTCTTTGCTGGCAACGCACGAGTTCACTCTTTTAGCGTAGAGAATTCTGTCATTATCTTTTAACTGTGATTTCTCCCGTGTCCTGTTTAATCCCGTTGTTTAGCGAACATTTCAGGAATATATTATATTTTAAGACGTTTTACTTCCTATCGTTTTTACATTATTCTTCCTATCGTAAGACGTGTTACATGCCTATCGTTTCGCATTATTTATATACGTATAACGACGCGGGTAAGGGAGATACATCGCTCTAACGAGATCCGTCGCGAGATCTACTTGTAGATAACGATGTCCAACTGTTATATTCGCAAGAGGAATACCAAACTATTTAATAACTTTTCTAAGGATAAACAAGCGCGTAACACACTCTCTTATTCCCATAAAAATATACATATATTTTTCTGTCTGTGTACGTAGCGTAAATAAGTATTACATATACGATAGACTGCTGAATACATTTTTGCAAATAGAGTGTTCGTTTCTCTTGTATTTAAATTATTATGGATCTGCGTAAGAATTTTATTTACGCAGTTACATATATCTAATTCACACGCGCGCGAGTGTTTATATGTATGGTGGGGGGGAGGGAGGGCGAGGAGAGGGTGGATAAATGCATGTGCGAAATATAGTTATTTAATCTGATCCAAAAAATTCGAAGCATACATGAATAGAAGATATCTAATCTATGTATATATATATATATATATATATATATATATATATACAGATATATTTTCTGTGATTAAAATCTCATCAAAATCCCATACTTTGGATCGCATTAAATAACTTCTGTTTCCTGATTATTACGTAATCATTCGGACATGAATTCTCTCGTCGATCCAGTTCGAGATCAGATATAGACGAATGATGACCATTGATTAATTAATTAATGGCTAATAACTGTAGCGTTAAATTATTGATTAAGGTGATGGATTCGTCCTCAGCGTTAATATTCGCTGTGCCGCGCTACAGTCATCGTTCGATAATCATTCCATCCTACCAGGCGTGTAACGCATTTTCATTCTACTCCCTCGCGGGATGGTAGAAGAATCCGAGAAGAATAAATTAGACGATATATTTAAATATATAATATAGCTGAATAAGTATATCGCTTGCCCGTGTCTCATCAGGCGTGTACGAGGGAAGAATCTTGCGAAGCGAGCTAGGATAACTTGAGGACGCGCTTCCGTCGTTATCGGAGACGATTGACGTAGATATGCAGGAAGCGATCTCGCGGGATGCGAGCGAGATAAATTTTAATTGATCGGGATCGCGTCCGATTTTGCGCGTCTGTTATTTCGATAGCGTGACCGTGTTCTGCAAGTGTCGCGCGGTCTTCAAATGTGCCAGTAATTTTTAGGACTGATCGATATATAGGTAGATGAAAAAAACAATGTACCATCTAATTATTGTTTTATATTATATTTTATATATCTCACTCGAGTATTTTTCTTTCCGTACGACGTCTGTGTTAACCGCAATTTTGGCGCATCGTCAGATGCGATCCGTTAAATGAGAAATCGAGAACCGTGCATTAGCATAAAGTGACGATAAGTTCCGAATCGGTATATCGCACACGACACTCTTCCGTATATAACCGGAAGAGGTAACGACGGATTCGTCGTTTATCACGTCGACTTCCCGCTTGTATCACTATAAGTGAGTAACATTACACGGAAGAGGCTGACTGTCCTGTGTAAATACGTCAGTGATAATAATAATAATAATAATATCGATAAGGACTAATTAAGCACGGATGTAAATGTACGTATTGTACGCTGTAAAAACAATACGTAAAATTACACGTACAACAAGAGTAAAATTTGTACGAGTTTGTTCATTGTTGCCCGTGTCGTTTTACATATCATTTTTACGACTTTAGAACGAAGAAGTCGCGAAAGCGGGGCGCTGTCGGACCGCCATTATCGCTCCGTACGTATCCGTATCTCGTCTCCCCATTCATCTTTCCTCTCTTCATCTTCGACCGTTCCGTTGCCGTCAACACCTGTAATAAACGCCTCGGCGCTTCGGTTGTGATGATGTCGTATTTGCCGTGCCAAGATAATGGAGATAATACGTTGATTGACTTATCGCGGTGGTGTTAACGCGTAATAGCAATAGCAGTAGTGTATATATATATAAGCGATCCAGGGACCGCCGGAATAATTGTGACACCGCGATATGTCTTTCAGCGACCGAAGGTAATGGAGCAATTACACCTGGGCTCCGATGAAGGACGACGATCTCTTTAATGAGATCGCTATAAAATTATTCAAGAACTGACTCTTACAATGTCATTGGAAGATATAAAGAGTTAACCCTTACCTTTCGCACAGTTCTAATTAATTTTGCACTTCTTCCTTGCACCGCGCCCGCGTATAACGTCGCACCCGAAACGGCCGAGCCTTTATTTTCTATTAACGGCGCTGTCGCGCCGCTGCAACGGGAGTCTTATCGCAAATCGCAGCTCGCCGCAGAGTTAGTGTGTAGTTTAGCGTGACCGTCGTCCTGTAGATTGATAGCATGCGATATTTTATCCAGGCGAGTTTCATCAATAAACTTCCGTGCGAAGACGCATTTAGAATCGTTTAGTTTGCCGTCGACCGCGAGTCACTCGCGAAAAGCCGGCAAAGTCGACGGAAGGACAGGCCGGGAGGTAACCCGAAAGCTCAGTTAAGCGCCTTAAATTGTCAATTTAAAACGCTTAATTAAGCTGATTAATTAATGGCAATGCGTGATTATTTGTACGCTTGCATCCTCTTCCGATTTGATCGTTCGAGGGAAGGAAGAAGAGTACCGGAGAGTAATTGCCGGACGAAGGATCGTCGGGCGATTGATTGAATTCAACACGCTTATATCAATTCGTTTTTATACGTGTGGAATCCTCGCCACAGATTTCGACATTTTTTTATTATATGAAAAGTCTTTAGTGACGTGCGAAGTTACATGTCTTCGAAACGCTTCTTAAACGCGGATCTTGAGTAAGTTTTAAGTAGGCCGATGATATCTCGATTCGTTTTGCAAGTCAACAGTCCTCGGGGGAAAAAGTTCACCGAACAGGAAAATGTAAAATAGTATTTTGTTCCACGGAGAGCCAAAAATTTGAATGTTCTTGTTTTTTCTTTTTTTTTACAATTTCGATATGTTGTACGACTGCTGTGGGGAAAAAGCTATAAATATTATACATATAAATATAAATATATATATATATATATACATATATATTATCGTGTGTAAGTTATAAATACGCGGATATCTACTGTATTTATAACTTATATGTTTATACACATGCAAATATAGAGACGTATATAACCAGACACAAGCGTAGTCTCGTTAATGTCATTTCGTTATCTTCTTTACTTTCGCAGTTAAAGGATGATTCGCAAAAAGTTGCAGCTGAATTTTCGCGACTTGTCGACCGGACTGACTTTTTACTCGGTCACGAGCGAGGGAATTGCGTAATCAATACACAGGTATTTACACAATATAATATATTGTCTTATTTCGCTCTTTATACATATATATATTTTTCTTCATTTTTCCCACTTTTTTTACGTGCTCAGATCCTAAGCTACAGTTCTTAATTCGCAAGATTGTTGAATCTGTAACGAGAGAAAATGACGCTTTATATTCGCGATATAAAGCACGATATAAGGTCAACCTTCCAAAATCGAATACACTCTTATTACGGGCTTCAACATAAAAATTAATATAAAAGATGCACTCACAATATTAATAATATATTCTTCCTCACTGCTTTCTCTCTCTCGCTTTCTTTCTCACCTAATTTTATCAATTCATTGATGTTTTATTGTCACGAATCAGAATGCCTGCTGGCATCTATATGTTGTACAATATTAAATATTGTTTATCAAAATCCATATCGTGAATTCTCTCAATGATTACTTAAAGTTCCATTAAAAGCGCCGCACTTTCTTTTTCGTAAAATATTTTTATTAAGGTTAATAATAATATTCGTAATCGTTATATTAGTTTAATTATTTATATGTTTGATTATATGTTCAATTGATATTTAACAGCTAAAAATGGCACAGAATTTTAAACACTTGGCATAATCGAAGACATTTATTTAAAACAGTTTGTTAATGTATATATAAAGTTCGATATTTCAGAACTTTATATTTTACGTAATTCCGCGCCTGCAGGCATTCTGAAGAGCATTGATGGATGTTCGTGATTCTCATAAAGTACAGCTAAAATGACGAAGATTTACGAAATTATCACTTGCGGCGAGAGAGCAGCATCGACGATCCGCCTTTCGATTACAAACGTACGTTCGTCTTCAAGTTCGCGAAAGAAAGTTATTGTCTTGCGCGCCGTGAAAAATTCACGACGATAACAGCTCTACTGTCTGCGCTACGCCACTAAAAGCTATTGTAGTAAAAAATGTCACAACTATGCTTTCTAATTTAAGTATCTAATTTTTAGCGGAGGGAAACGTGGACGAATCGCCAAGCTGCCTCGTAAATACGATATTGCGGTAACTAAAACTATATGTGTAGGAAGTTAGGATGAATTCCTTCAATTAGGCGAGATCGGCGTTTCACGAATATTCTGTAAAAAACACATTTTCTTTTTGGTCCTAGAACAACTCTGCTAGGGATATGTGCGACGGTGCCATTTCCTGGACCGAGGACTTCCGCTTTTAAGAATGAAATTCTAAAGGTGCAAAATATAATACAATAATAATATCGCTAATTACTATATTAAATAAAACAAAAAAAAAACTTTTCGCCGGGATAATTTAAAACAAATGACGAGACCTAGAGTAAAGTCGAAACTGAAATTTCATCCAATGTTCCGAGCATCTTAAGCGTTATTATTTGTATACAAAAAAAATCGAGACTTAAGTATAATCTCATCTTGAGAGGCACATACGCGCTCAAAGATCGAACAATGTACACACGCGTTTAATCTTGTCAATAGAAGCGCATTTTTGCGTAATCGATGATGGGCGACTTTTGCAAGAACTTTTCTTTCCTTCATTAATGTTGGAGTAGATGAAAATTTTAGAAATTTGATAATCATATTTTTCGATAATTATAATCATACGTTTATAAGTTCATGCGATTTTCAACACATACGAGATGAAAAGATTGCAAGGAGAAATAGTAATAGTTATAATTTATCGAAGGAATAAAGGATATATATTAAATAACTATAAAATTTAATTTAATTTAAAATTATATCATTAAATAAAAAAAGTAAGTAAAGTAATATACTTTATCCGATATTCTTTTTTTTTATTATTAGAGATTTTTGAAAGATTTTTGCGCATAAACTTTTCCTAGAAATTATTATTTTTGTCAATTGTGAAGCTTGTCTTTCCATTCTCTAAATTGCCTGCAAACATCACTATTTCTCCTTAGGATGCATTAAACGCAAATGGAATCGAAGAGCCGTTTTTTTTACTGCTCCCATTTTGTCAGAATCGCACAAACACGCACACATACACACACATATACACGCACTTAATCACCTGTGGCAGTAAAATATAAAAGTATTATGCGACGTTGACAATCGAGTGTCAGCGCGTAACAAATGCACTTTTAACCCCCCGTTTCCTCGTTTTAAACGCAACGAACCGTTAACGAATAATCAAGATTAGGAATTAATGGTTTGACTTAATGGTAAAAGTGAAAGATGGTGCGTTAAAAATGCGTTAACGAAGGGTTAAATCTCTGCATACATACACGTAGATCTCTATTAGGGATGCAAGATATGTTAACGATATATCAAAATATTCTAGATCTCTTGCCATAAGACGCGGAGATAATTTTGCTACGGTTGTTGCTTGAAATCACTCTCTTCCGTAAAATTTTCGTAACACTTTTTCACAAGGTATTCTCAACCGACTTTCTCGCGGAATTCTGATAAAATAGCACTACACAGTTTCTACGGTCATGTTTTGCGGATATTTTCATTACAACATTTTCAGCGAAACCACAAAAATACTCGAGGGATAAAAGTATACATGTTAGCATCTATATTTAATCACAGTTTTTTCGTTAGTCCTTCTTTAATAATTTTCTAAAGAAGTCTTTTCTCTTAAAACTAAAACCGCGGCTGTGCCATTTTTTACCCATGATAGCTTTTCTTTTCCATTGTCGTTGACTGTAGCTATGCGTAGACTAAATTATTAGTATTAAGAAAAATATATTATTTAGTGACCACTTTGTCGACAAAAAATCACAAAAAAAGTAATATAAATCATAAATAATCCATCCGCAGTTCTAGGAGAGGCCCAAATCGCCGCGGTTCTAGTGTTAAAGCGAGTTTGCGGCACGCACTTCGGCTATTTGATAATTGAAAACGTTAACGCGTTACGCTATTCCTGCAAAAAAATTTATTTTCCACGGATATTAAAGTAATAGCAAACGAGCAGGAACGATATCGTTTGCGGATATTTGCATCCCTAGTTTTAATCTAAAACGAAACCGGATCGCGGATGCGTGTCGAAAACGAAAAGAAGCGGCACCGTAAATGTATGGAATGTTCGCCAGCGTATGTCGGACGATTCTCGGTTAGAGTTCAATTACAAACGCGTCCGAGTGCCAAAAGCTACAACGGTGTTGAGATAACGAGGAACAGGCAACAGGAGGATCACGATACAACATACAGCAAACATCGCTTATTGAACGAACGCTACGACTATAATTGTAAGACTAACAGCTTAAACAGTGCTTAATTAATTACAGTGACACGTTATCTCAACCTTTCTGGCACGCCGGTCGGATTATTTAATTCAACTCCTCCGTTGGTTCTATAGGTCATTCGCACGGAGAAAAATGTAAACCGCGATGAGACTCGCGGTCGCAACCGTTTCTCTTCTCCGTCCCGAATACGATACGTGTATTGCTTGTAGGCTATTTAGAAGTATACACATATCTTTGACGCGATTTCTTGATTCATATAGTATATATTAGAATCGCGTGTAATAATTTATTTATCAAGCTCTCCTCTGCTCGCACTTATGGACTCAGTAATTAATTTAATTTGAGGAAGAAGGCTCTCTCTCTTTTGCATAATGTAATTCACACGCGTACATGAATTCTTCATTCATTAAGATCAAAATTTAAAACTAGTTTCTTAAATTATATATAAATAGAATTATGAGTTTTAGAATTAAAATTTTGCTTTACAAAAAATGTTTGTAACGCATCACGTATTATTTCTAATTTCCGCAAGATGAGTGAATCAAATTTAATCACGATGGAAATCACTTTCATACGGCGATAAATGATATCTCGATATCCAAATATATGTGGGATTTACAAACATGACGTAACTGGTGTTTAAAAAAAAAAATTCCTCATGACGCTTTATAATAATAACGCTATCAGTATTCGCGATGAATTAATCACATATCTCCAAGGGATATCCAATTATTTTATCAATTATTCAGATAATTCAGAAATACGCAATATTTAGTTTATTATGTATATATATGTATATATATATATATATAAATCTTATATATATATATATATATATATAACATATACATATATATATAAATCTTTATAATTATTATATTCTGTACTCGAGCAAATTATTAAAGATTTACAATTATTCTACGGATAATATCTGCAACACAGAGAAACAACGGCATTGCATATACTGACAGCGCTAATATAAAATTATCGATCGCACTTAACTTATCTTTGTGAAAGCATGAGAACTTCGACGCTGTCGAGTAAGATTAATTAATTCAGAAGCGTGCAGTCGTGTCATCTCGCGTATATCTCTCTTCGTTGTGAAATCGTACGAGAGACAGCAGCCTTGCTTCGTGATTTAGGCGAGCAGGTACTGCCGGGAGCGCCTGCCAAGGACGAGATCCGAATCCTGGAAGACGAGCCGTTTCGTCCTAATTTCATCCCTTCCCTTCGGCGTCCTAACACTCGATATGGCTGCCTCTTGTTCTAGGACGCTCCTTTTCTAATCCGGAAAAGTCAAGAGAATAATTCCGCTCGATCCAGCAGAAGACCGATATGCCAACCAATCTCGTTCTTTCTCGATAAAAGGAGGAGACTGGTTATCATCGACTACAACTCGAAGATCGACGAAAATCCTCCGCGACTTCCGCTTCCAAAGAGGCCTCGCCTTCGCCGTTTCGATCTCGATCCGATTTGTCTTGACTGTTTACACCTGAGCGGGTTTCGACTTGCCGACCACCAGCATTATCTTTTGCAGCAGCCTTGTCGTGCTTACTGTAACAAGAGCGAGCGAGGTGTTATACAAACGTGATGGCCGCGGTGACCCGAGATCGTTATAGATGCAAGTGCGGTTCTAGCAAAGGGAGCGCGATCAATCGCGTCTGTTAGTCGCTGATATCTGAGTTAATAGGGCTCTCTGAGAGAGAGATTCGATCTGGTATGTTTGAATGTGTGTCTGTGATGTCGATGTGTGTATGTGTGATGTGCGAAATCAAATCTCAACGATGCCCTGGATAACTTAGGTGAAAGCGCTGGCAATTGTACCCAATTAATTACTTGCGACCGATAAAACGATCATTAAACTCTTCAAGTTCGAAAGAAATGTCAAGATTTTAGAAGATTATGTACTGTAGAATAAATTGAAACAAAGTCGCGATGTGCATTAAAAAG
Organism: Wasmannia auropunctata; assembly: GCF_000956235.1. NCBI lineage: Eukaryota > Metazoa > Arthropoda > Insecta > Hymenoptera > Formicidae > Wasmannia > Wasmannia auropunctata. The sequence continues at coordinate 90,458 of NW_012027007.1, forward strand.
ATCGCTGGTTTCCAAACTGAAGAAATGATAGGCAAGATGAACAGGCGGCAAGCAAAAATTTAAATACATTATTTTTGAAAGCTTATAAAATACAATATTTTTATAATATATTGTATAATATAATAAAAGACAGTTAATAAGTGTGCGATATAAAATATAAATGCATGATAGATCGAAGAGAAATCGTGATAACAATTAGAGATATGCATGCATAAATCATGAGATTTTGAAAGATGAGAGAATCCTATTTCCAGATATTTCCAATTGGATAAGAGACGGAAGCAAAGAAAATAGATGGGTGCTAAACATGCGTGACATGACAAGAGTAAAATTATGTTAAGTGTTTTGAAACCTTTGCCTTTTGTGGCCCCACGACTACCATCAGCTTCTGCAAAGTTTGGGTGACGGCGCCTGCGGGAATAAATCAGTTAAAGAGAAAAACGAAACGAAAGATTGTTCGCGACCGTACAGATAATTTCTTAAATTACAGATTAAAATATAACGGACGTGTGTCTTATTAAATTACTCTGCGATCTTGACTGGAGTAAATTTAGAGCGCTTGCTATTTTTTCTCTCTCTATCTTCCAGTTTTATTCTTAAAGCAGTACGGTCAATAATCTTAATTTTTATAAAACAAAGAAAGTTATTTGATATTTTTTCAACCATAATTTTCAACAACCGAAAATTTCTGCGAATATCGCATCTATTATAACGTTCGATGTATTAATACTTAATTAAAATTGATAATATATCGTGTATTGTATTTCGTTCGTTGAACTTACCGACTCCTCTTTGGAAGAATTTCGGCTTGTTTTTCCACGCGATGAATATGAGGTAGACAGGTATGGAGGAGAATATCATCAGACAACCGTATCCTTAGACAGAGAGAATATTGCGCTTTCTTGAGATATTCTTTAAACAATCATTACGAATTATCGATGATGGGATGCTCACCGGTTTCAACGGGACTCGCGTACATCGGCACAATCGTAACGAAGAGAGTGGCAAGAATATAGAAGATCGGAAAGATGAGATTCACTTTAATCGGCCTCGGCAAGTTCGGCTGACTCCACCTGAGCCACGGAAGGCACAGCACGGAAACGCCTATGCTGAGCTGCAAATTGAATTAAAAAATTTTGTCGTAAATATAAATTGAAATTATAATCCTAAAAGAAATCAAAAGAATTTGTAAATAATTAAAATAATTACTTGAAAAGTAATATTTAATTTTTTATTATTTTTTTTTAGATATTAAGCAGTAATATTTTAAACACTTGTTAAAAATAATATTGCTGACGAGATATTACAATTTTTTAGACGTGACGAATTAAAGTGGGACAAAAAATTATTTGACAATTAAAAAGTTAGAAATTATAATTTAATAAAAGCCACATTAATTTTTTCAATTTAATAATGTACAAATGTGTATCTCCGTGTCGAGATTAAAAATAACGTTAATGTTTAAAATTAAAGTACGAATGTTGAAAGGGTTCGAAAACAGATCAAGTATATACATATTATACAGACATAAGAATCGAGATTATAAATTTACAAACAAAAATCTGTCCCATATCTGTTGGTAGATAGGTTTGAATGTATATTCTATAGTAACGCTACATGACAACATAATACGCGGCATTACGGAGCAGCTATATTTTAATGAAGAGGGCTTATATGTACCGATCCAACGACGATCCAAAGCTAATTGCATCAAGTGATGTCGTCGACTAATTGGAAAATTATTACTGTTCCACTTGAGCTAATTCATCGTGGACAGGTACATAAGCTTCTAAGAAATAATTATCGCGTGATCGCGCGTGACAATCACGCTGCGCGACCTTTATAACTCAAGTATCATTCGTGTAACAAAGTTGGGGAGAAAGTCGGTCGGCTGCTTTGAGTTAATTATAGGAAAAAAATCTGAAGTCATGGCCACGGTAACGAAACGGCTATCTCTTCGCGCATGAAAACATTACGCGACACTTATTTCCGTTATAAGAGAAAACACGGCGAGTGCGAAAATCGTATACGTACCCATGTGGCGAAGCCGACGTAATTGATGAGACGGAAAATGTTGGAAGAGCACAGGTACAGCATGGACAGCAGGGCCTGGAACAAAAATATTGTGTTTTCAATTAACGTTCATCGTGACAGACGGTGCCTTTAATTCTGACAGAGTAAATTTGATCGCCGCAACAAGGTGGTGGAAACAATTTTATCCGTTAAATTGTGCTCCTGTGTTTGCTGAGTCTGGCAGCAATCACGTTGGTCAACAAGCAGGAAGTGTTGGCTTGTGTTGTACGCGAAAATTTAATAGTTGTTTCCCAACATATATAGAGATATAAAAAAAAATCGACGCGAAATTGATTGTCGAAAGGAAATCATATATGATCTATTAAGAATTAATAATAGAATAAATTTAGTAATTTCTACATGATTGAACTTTTTTATTAGCTTAAAGATAAATTTCTTAAAAAAAATTAAATATTATCTTACCTACACTAACAAGATTCATATATGATCACATAAGTATATGATTTTACGTATCTACGTTGTTAGGAAAAATTTACTATGTTATTGATCGAATGCATTTTACACGACGTATTAATATGTTAGCGACCAATATCATAGTCTTCAGCCGATTTATATTTTTATGAAAGCTTATACATGAATTAAAGAGAATTGAGTTTACCATGCAAATTACGGCGGGCGCAGGTGTCACTCTGTTAATTTGGATCATCGTCAGTATCTCCGGCATCTGACCCTCGCAGGCACCCGCATAGAAAAGTCGCGAGGACGTGAGTAAAATGCCGTTAACCGCACCAAATGTAGATAGAGCCACGAAGACCGGTATCGTCCACGCCATTACGCCGAACAATCTGTTTGCGTATGTCTGCGGATGATAAAGATAATTTAGAAGTTTTAAATAGCGAAATAATTATTTTAGAATTAAAAATTATCAGTCCATATATAATAGTTAATTTTAATACGGTTAATAATTTTAACAAAAAAGTAAAAGTGAAAATAACGCAAATGGACGTAATATATAAATATTACTCATAGATATGGACTAGAATGAATGAGTATACATTATGATAACAATATATAGATGAAAATTATTTGGTTATTAAGATAAAATTTAATTTTTGTATTTTTCAATTCACGTTTCTTTTAATTAAGACGCTTAAGAAACTACGCTTTTTATAGGAAAGGTATGTTTGCTGTTATTTACCACAGCCACAGCTTCGCTACCGAGCACCTCGACGGGGCTGAGAGTCGTGTAAAAGGCCATATTCGTAAAGACGTAGACGATCGTAACGAGAGCGCACGAGATGTAGATGGCCTTCGGCAGATTCCTAAATAAATGCATGGTTATAAGCGTGCGGGAGTAAAACGGATTCTCCGTGGCGACCATTGTCGCCGAATTAACGTTCAATTATGAACTTTGAATCGCGTTTAATTTAATGCGTGACGGGCTTGGTTCTCACCTAACGGGGTCCTTCAGTTCTTCAATTATGAAGTTCAAGTAGTTCCAGCCGTTGTAAGCGAACAGGCCTGAATAAAAACTGAGGGCTATAGACGTGACTTCCGTGTTGCTGTTGTCGAACGTGAAATACTGCGTGTGTCCTGAGAAAATGAAATTTCATCGACGTCGAAAATATTTATTTCGTATGAGAGTAATCAATTTTTAAATGGTCAATATAATTAGTTCTTAAATGTTCAACATATATAATTAACGTGTAATTTTAAGTGACAACCAATTTTTAATATTTTCTCTAGCTTGTTCACATTACGTAAAACGCAGGCGTATAACTACAAAATGATTCATTTACATATCTTAATCGTAGTAACTAGTTCTAACTGACATTTCCATTTACTGTATTTCAATTAGAGTCTCTTTTTAATCAGTTCTTTCATGCGGAAAGAGGTTTTGAGCGGGACCGTTGACGAAAGGCGCGCGTATGAGGTTCCGTGGCGTGTAAGATCGAAGAAAAGTTTCGTCAGAATTGAGATGATTGTCGCATGCCACGGTCAAGGAACCATTTGGTTCGTTGAATAGTCCAATTTAAGCGATTCCTTGCACGCACACCGACTACGTCGCATCGCCTGCGCACCTTTTTGATTGGGTAAATTGTCTCGTCCGGCAAGCGTACGTTGCTGAAAAAACGTCCAACTTCCATCGCGTATTCGATTCTCCGTCCAAAATCTTCCTATGTGACGTTTCTTAAAATTTTGATTCATTTTTAATGCTAAGCTTAGTTGCGGGTGCGCTCTTGCAAGAAATTTTTCTCAGCTGCATATTTTTATATGTAATGGAATCTTATATCTTCAACAGAGAACAAGTCGTGTCTATTCAATTAATTTTATATGCACCTCGTGATTTTATTCTTGCCAGCAAAAACGGAAGGAGCGTCACGAGAGATACGATCGGCGTGTCGAAAAAACACTTGGAACTATCGACCGATTAGACAATTCGTTCGCGAAGAGAAAGTCTGTCTGACGCAATCGATCGATTCTTTCGACTTGTTGAAAGTACATACATAATACACCGTGGACCGCGGTGCCTCGATACTTCGTGAAATCGTTCGCGTTACGGGGAACGAGAAAAGTTCACGATGCACGAAAACCGGAGAACGCGATCACGTGGCGCTGATTAGCGTCACTCGGGATCGTTGCAAATCGCCGCAAACTGCACGCGATCGAGCGATGTCGTTGACCTTTCACCTCGTAATACGTTCTAGCAAGCCTATCCGCTTTGTATTATTAATTTATCTCGCGTGCTACTTCGAAGATATTGGATAGAAGAGATTTAATTTTCCGTCTTCGTGAAATATTTCGCGATACGAAGAGATATTAACTATTTAATTCTTCATCAAATTATAACATTAAAAAAAAATACAATGCTCATATAGTTATCTCGTTAAATTGGATTATTTTGCGTTGTAGACGTATTTATTTTAATACACATTAATATTTTTAAATGTATAGTTTCCTTCATTTCCTATTCTTTAGTTTCCTATTCGTTAGTTTTTGTTAATTTTTTTCCAAACTCGTACATCTGTTTTACGAATTTTAAATTCTATGTGCGAAACTTTATCTTGTCAATATACTTACGATAACGAACAAACTTACCGGTGCAAAGCTGATACGCCCCGGTGAAGATTATTACGAATAGCGCGAGTAGTTTCGCGTACGTGAAGATATCCTGCACTCTCGTCGCCCACTTGACGTCCCAGCAATTTATGAAAGCGAGAATACCTGAAACAATCAACGCGAATAGTCGAGGTAATTATCCCGCAATCAAGATGTATTCAAACGCTTGTGTGCATATATATTATTTCTTTCGTTAAGAGCAAGATTGAAAAGGCACCTCGGGCCGCCAATTTGTGAGTAAATCTTAGTTTTCAACGCTCAATACATCGCCTGCAGCAAGTGTGCTGTATGAACCTATTACGATTCACATAAGCGACACCCAAGTCAATCTAATTAAGAATCATGTGTGGTGTCGCGCGTGCCACCCGGTTCCACGTGTGTTGTTCACTTTGAAATACTTATGTGACCTTAACTTTATGATAACGAGAGATCATTATCGTTCCCTGAGTTATGTTAGCTTCGAACCGGTTGTAATTTTGTCACTTTATCAATATTTAACAGAGTGGAAACATACGTGTTATCAATTTTTCTTAGAAAAATAGGGTATATTCTAATTTACGAAGCAGGGAGAAAATTTGTGGTCGACTGATCGATTGTCTCTTTTATTGAAGATTCCAAATTTCACAAATACAAATATTATATTAATTCATAAATTCATGGTATTCATTGATTTTTACAAAACAAATTATAGGTTTTTGTTTTAATAATAATTTTGATTATAATTTTTCTAATTTTTTATATTACGAATTTTATCGCATTTGTATATATTTTATATTTTGTAATTAAAAATTCACTTACATTTTTAGGTAAAAAATATGATTTAAAGTAAAGGCAGAAATGTATTTGACTATATAAGTATGGACCGATAGTAATTAACTTCATACGTGTCGCTAAGCTGGAAGATGTAAACTCCACCCCAGTCAGTAATTTTCTGCGGGGAGGGGAAAAGCACCTGTGAAATCAGCGTGTTTACGACGTGTAAACGAAAGGTTTTAGTCTATTTTTAATTTCTTTCCGTCAATTTGAGATTTTTTCCGGCTCTCTAACATTTAATACATTTTGACATATTTAACATTTTTTTACTGACTGGAGTGAAGCCTAAAAATCGAAATTCGATACCTCAACCAACTTCAGTTCGGCACCAGGTATATGTCTTTTACATAGTAAATAAAAGTGGGGGACTAGCAGTCCATATTTATATAGTCAAAGGTTTGTATATCACACATAACGATTATTTTGCCTTTCAATTGAATATCTATTGTTCTTCTGCCTACTCGCCTCAGCCTCTTTAAGTACTTTGTTTCCTCATTTATAGAGGAATTACATACAGTTAAAGGGACAATCGTGAATGCTCGATTTACGCAAAGGATAATGCCAATCGAATAAACGATTTAGTCCCTTAGTCAGAGTTTGGCGAAAAGATTTCGCTCTCGTCGTCGCTCGAAGACGCCGAGCGTCCTTGACGGATTCGCTTAGATGCTTAGAACAAAAGGAAGAAGAAACGCCGGGAGAGACTGATGCAACATCTCGCAGAAATATCGCGAGACTCCGTTTCCCCCTTTCGCCCTTTCCCCTTTGACGCGCCGTCTACGGATTTCCTCCTCTTCCTCCTCCCCTGGCCCGCCCGTTTTGTCTTTCCTTCCTTCGCCTTCCTTTTCGTCCCGTTATCCCCCCACTGGTGAATTCATGAATTATACTGTTGTGGTGGCCAGTTGTCAGGTTATTAAATTACATTTGTTCACAATGAAGCGTGATTGCCATTAGGCTTTTGACTCGAGCGAGCGGTCTCGCATCGACGTTTCCACTCAGTCTGCGTCGATCGTCTTCTTTCCACCGGCCCGTCCACGTGTCGTCGTGATTAACGCGTGTAACATTTAAATCCATCTCAAACGATCTGTTAAAGGCTTTATTAAATCCCAAATTAAATCTCTTCAACTTGTGTCTATTGAAAATAGAAGTTTTGTCACAGAGAGTTATGGAACATTTCTCACAACGAGTGTGCACTGCTACAGTTGATTTGTCAATTCATCAGCGAATGTCAGCTATAATTAGGAATAACGATTAATGAATCAGTTCAATCGCGAATCCTTGCACTTTACACGAATGAGGCGGGAAGATGCGGACAGACGCTCGCTCTGGTCATTGATCTGTATCACTTGCTAGCGTGAAATGGAAACGCATTGTCATTCATTCGTACGAAAAAAAAACAAAATTAAATCAAATATTTATGTGTATGTGGATATATATATATACATGTAAGGGAATGGCAGGATCGTTCGATTTAAATCTCTTTCAGATTTTCATGGCCAGTTTAATTAATGAATCGTTTATTAACATTGCGATTTTTTCATTAATTATATATATATATATATATATATACTTTTTCTACTAATTAATTAAATACTTTTTCCACTTACAAATAATATTAACAATATATTTTTCCTAATTTTATTTGAAACATTTGAGATAAATAAAATATAAGAGAATGATAAATAAATAGGAAAAAACATTTTCTTTAAAAAAAGAGAAAAGAGGTCAATATACTTTTTAGATTTCTCTAAATAGGAAGCTTTATTCGTAATTTATAATCTTTTTTAAGGCACTCGATAAACTTGTATAAATATTGAGAAACGCAACGCGTCATTTATTTGCAAATGACATCTTCGTCGTCGATCGAATGTCCGCGTCCGCGATTCATTTTCCTTCAGGAAAACCTATTCCCGGTTTGTCGAGCGATTCATCGGAAGGAATAAAATAGAACTCTATATGGCGGAATCTTATTTCCTTCAAATATACAGTCAACGTCGCCGACAACCAGCTCGTCTCTTTGTATTTTACAGCATTTTTGTCCGAGTACATTTATGCAAAATTTAGAATAAATGTAATTTATTTTCCAAGGGAAGCGAGAGAAAGAGAGGTATTTGTTTGTTCAGCTAACGATCGATTGGCTTCCAATCGCTCGAAGCTATTCTTCAAAGATCATGTCGATTACAAACGTAACAGATTTCTTACGTTATGGTCCGATAGTCCAGAAAAATATCATACTTATCACGAGTTCGATATCATAAAATGTTATTTGTATTAGGTTTTTACTCAGATAGATATCTCAGGTTAATTATTACCCAGCAAACTAATTTTAATAATGAATAGAATTCATTTCGCTCGAGTCCCACCTTTTATTACATTGCAATAACGGCATGTAAATGTTAACTGTAGTAACATTTAATTCATTAATTAATAAATTATATTTTTTTTATTTTTACAGATATTTTTGTATCTTCAAGCTCGTTTTTTGTATATTCATTGAAAGATACTTTTTATATCTCCTGTCGAATATTTTTTTTGCGAGAAACGCAAGTGAAATCGTATCTCGCGCAAATATTTACAGGCTTATTCTATTTCTTCGCGTAAATATTTACGAGGGAAATGCTTCGTCAATTGTTTTCTCCTGGAGAAAATGACTGAAATGCAATTACGTCTGCGTATCTGTAATGCGATCCGCACAGGGGTGATATCGAAGCAAAAGAAATGCGCAGTCAAACGACCGCAAGGAACACGATACGTCCGCTCGTGGTCGTATCCTCGTTCGCAAAATGAATTCATTAAAAATAGATTTTTGTCGTGTGATATACATCATGTATAAATTATCCTCTGATATATTCCGTAATTAAGACTGTTTAAAGAAACGCACCGTTCAGTGTGTACCAGTGATATCCAGATGATTTTAATAATTGCAAATGCTAGAATGATCAATAATTAATTTAACAACAATTAATAAATAATTAATTATCAATTATCTCGACATCATATATTAATTTAATATACTGCTAATATTTAATTCTTCGTAGTCTGAATTTTATTAATATTTTAGTTAAATATTTCATGAGAACGCTCCATGATATTTGATTGAATGCGCATCTTATTCGCTCACCCGCGAAAACATGGAAAAAAGTGAATGTTACGGCATGGAAAACGTGCGCAAAATTGCGTGCGTCCTCGAATTCCGCGAGAATACGCCCAGTGACACGATCCGCACGGTTGTTTATTCCTATTGGCGACCGTGAACGAATTATTATTATTTTTTTGTTATTAATCGGCATTCGATCGTGCCATGCAAAGATTCCAACGCCCGAGTCTCTCCTGCGATTACTCGTGGAAATTGAAAGGGAATAAATACCGCGATATGCATAATCGCTCAGTAATTTCCATGTCGTGGGTGGGTAAGAAAAAGACATGTAGTGTCTGCCATCGGAGAGGGTGTCATTACTATTGCGCGCATCGGTATGAAGGATGCGAATTACAATGTAGCTTGCTGCGCGATCACGCCGCTCAAAAGGGGGAGATATTAATTTGAAGGCCACTTTTCATTCTCTGTCTGTCGTGAAGAACGTGCCGCTTTTCATGTTCGCGCCAACAGAAAGTTTTATGTCGAGTGAATATACGTATTAAAGTTTAAGTAACACGATGCCATGTAGAATCTCGTTGTCTCATAATTTTACATAAAAATCAGAAGAGTTTCTCTTTTACGTTTCTTAACTCGCGATTGTTTCTCAGTCTAATTTAATTTCGCTCTCTTACTTTTCTCTTTATTGCTGTATTATCTTTTAGAGGATTATTTCGAAGGCTTGTGACTTCATTCTTGAGCTCTTACGTCTTGTTAGTAATTTACTGTGTCGACGACTAAGAGCCGCCGTCTATACCTTGTTTGCCACGCGAAAAGAATAGCGGAATCCTTTCTGGAAAATGAGCGGAGGGAACAAAACGTCAAGGGCGAAATACATGGCACAGGGAGGCTCAAGGCCGTTAGAATATTGTCGTTCTCTCTGCTCAGGGAATTCCACCGTGTACGTACGCAGCTTCGTCGAGAAATGCGTAAGTGGTTTCATCGGAGATTCCCGAGCGATATGTACGTACGAGCCAGCAAGTAGTCGTCGTATGAGTGAGGAAAAACTTTCGATAAATGATTTTTCCTTATGTACGGAGCATCGTAAGATTTCTCTCTTGTGACAATTTTCACTTGCGTTCGTCGTGACATTCTGAACAATTTTAGCAATCAAGAGGAGGTTGCAAGGATTGATTAATTTTTTTATCGGTTAATACTTTGCTCAAAAATACTTTAAGAATTTACTTATAATTTTATAATAAATTTCGTAAATAGATTTTTGCTCGACAATATTATTTAAGACATTTATCTCACCGCTGTAAAAGTTAAGTTTACAATTGTTATATATGAACATTACTATTTTTTATCCTTGTTAATTGTTGTTATCTAATTGTAAAAAAACGGTGATTTACATTTGTTTAAACTATATACGTTACATTTGTTTTAAATTATATATATGTTATGTTTATTTATGTTAAACTACATACTTTACGTTTTGCATACTTTACGTTTTATATACATTTTTTACAACAGGAATATATAAAAGTAGTAAATGCCTAAAATGTTTTTTTTCTCATTTTGATAAGGAAAGACAGAATGTTTTATCTTTTTACAACTTGCATGAATAAAAAAAAGATATATATAAAAAAAATATCGCACAACTTAACTTGCTTTACGATCACAATTTGCAATCAGCGAATCGAAATAAAATAGAAATTATTATTTATCCGAATAAGATTTGCTGAAGATCTGCTGCAGGGACGCGATTAGATTTTGCAATCAAGCCAACAGTTTAAATCAACAGAAAAAGAAGACAGCAAAGAAGAAGAAGACCTACGGACGTGAAACAAAAATAAATAAACGAAGTGACGAATCAGAAAGATGAATTAGAAATAAATTAATTTAATCGAGTGTCCGAGGTCTGACACGTGATAAATCACGACATCTCGACGGCCGATCCTTCGGGACGGGCGGATACAAAGAGAAGCTCTCTGAGAATGAGTTGAAAGACAGCTGGAGCGGTCGAGAGAGGAAGAGCGGGGGATCATAGAGCGCGAGTCAAAGTCACCCGGGATGACATTCTATCAAATCAAGGGCACGATTGCTGTGGGAAAGATGAATTTTCTGCGGGCCACGTTGCGTCGGCGATCGTTTGAAATCGTCACCACTGACGAACGCCGCGAGTCAGTCAAGTTCAATCCCTCAGCCACACGGGTATTGTGCCGTGATTATTTGTCGCGTATAGGAGCGGCATCGCTCCCGCTTTGATTGCAACAAGTATCTCCGCGGATAAACTTAAATCGCCGCTACATTGCGCTCCTCCGCATGCAGATCGGACGGTTTCTATCCGCGTTCGGTCGCGTGATGCTAATTCTAAAGTGTTGTAACGTTAAATAAATTAATATAACGAAGCCGCAAACGGAAGAAAATTCTACGAATGCAAAACTCGATCTACACGCTGGTGAACAATAACGCCAAAAACGTCATTTCTTTTCCATTATTTTCATCAGTTTCGGTAGCAAAAGAGACAGCCGAATCAATCGCATCAATTCTACATTAAATACAAGTATAATTATTTTTATTACAATGTCATTTCGCGGGTATATCCCGACTAGATTGATTTGGTATTCCGGATTTTCCGCTCATGTGTCGCGTCGCGAAATGCTTCTCGTTATCTACTTACATATGCAGCAGACGGCGAGCATTCTTACGGACTCGTCGGGTGGTGAGCAGTCCGGAAAAAGTGGCTTGAGGACGTAGACGCTGAAAGTCAAGGCCACGATGGCTTGACTGCACGGGCGCACTATCATGCACTCGACCCACAGTCTGATGAACGCCAAGAAGGGCCCGAAGGTCTCCATGATGTACGCGTAATCCGCCCCCGATTTCTTAATCATGCAGCCGAGCTCGGCGTAGCAGTAAGCCCCTATCTATCGAAAGACATGAAAAACACAAGGAATTAATTTAACATACATATGTGACAGTTTATATTCTTTATTTTATTTGTACACCCATACTAAAGATACTTGTTACGTCACTTTAATTAATTACATTAATTGGCATCAAACTAATAAAGAAATCCATTGAATAAAAATCGGTAGAACGATAACTGAGAAATTGTTCTCTGTAAAAAACGAAAGGGATGGATTATATGTACCATGGAGTAAATTCCGGAGGCCGTCCAAACGAGAAGACTCGCGTTCACGCTTCCGGTGTACTTGAGGACGCCCGTTGGACTAACGAAAATACCGGAACCGATGATGGAACCGACGATAACAGTGACACCATTGAGAAGCGACATTTTCGCTTCCAGTTTGATCTCGTCGTTGCCCTTTTCGGTGGTAGGGACCGGGTCATAGGGCCCCTTCTCATCATCTTTGATGCTCCCTGACTTCGACATTCTTTCTGAAACGTACAAAAATTATACTTTACAATCGTTCATTCGTCAAATGAATTCTTCTTAAATCTATGACATTTTCTATTATTTTATATTTACGACATTGTCTCGAGTAAAATAGAATTGACGTATAGCGTCCTACTCGTATTATGCTATTATAGTAAAACGCATGATAGTAAAAAACCTAATTTTATAATATAAATATTTATCATATCGCCAATAAGAAAGACTTACACATTAGTCTTAAATATTTATTTATTAAATTAATATTATTCGATGTAATTAATAAATGTTACAGGATTTAATACAATCATTGATTTAGAGTCTTGTAACTTTGTCCCATCTTAAAATAATAGAAGATAAATTTATGATGCTAAGGAAAACCCTTCGTACTCTTTGATGGTTAAATCACTGTCTCACTGACATTTGCTTTTATTTATAAATTAAGATATTTTATATGGAATAGAATAAAACTTACGAGCGAACCTGTCACGTTGCCGCGACATATCGAAATTACTTCGAACAACCGATCGTACAAAATACGAATACTTTTTGATGCCGCAATGCCATTTAGATTAGTTTTATCGCTGCGCAATTAGAGCACTTACTATGATAAAAAAATATTTGTGGTCGACCAACTGATATGCATGAAAATACACACATTTTTTTTACGTAATTTAAAAGCCGCTGCGGTGTAAAGCGATCGCATGCTCCCGCGTATATACGTCTGAATGCATTCTATTGGCTTGTACTTTGCCTGTATCTTTTTTGGCGTCAGAATAAATCAAGAAAATCGCTCGAGGTCTTGTGAGATTTTATGATAATTTATGCTCATTACGTTTCTCGTTTTTACACGGCTTTACTCGGAAGGATCCAACCGAGCGGCGATATCCACTTGATTTTTCATTCGACGGTTCCGCCTTGGAGAGATCGCGCGGATAATAGTGTCGCAATTTGTTTAGGTATATACGTGCAACGTAGTTGTGTACTGTCTTACGTAACGAGTTGACAACCCCTCTACCCTGATTATCCGCGCGCTGCTAGAATAATAAATCGATGATTGTATGGACGCGATCGTATCCCGTCACGCGAGAATCACATAAACCAACTGTAGAATCGTTTCCTCTTTCCTTCGCGTATTCTTCGACGTTCGGTTACTTCCTGAAGACTTATATTTCTTACGTATCTCAGTTCACCGAGAGAGGAAAGTATTTTTGTCTTCTTGCATATAACGCACATACCTTTCTTGTGCATTTTGTACACAAGATATTACGATATATTTGAAGACCGACGTCCTATTTTGTAACATATTTGCATTTCCCCCTAGAATGAAGATAACGGCGACTCGTCGACGTTATCTGTGCCGTAAAACGTCAAAATAAAACGAAGCAGAGAATCTAACTCTCCACACTTCCCGTTTTTCCTCTCATCGGTTCTAAGTAACGGAATGGAAGCGGTGCGCGGTGTATAAATCGCGATCCGGTGTTTCATGGCCGAGGGCTGGCTGCCTCCCGAAGGACTTCTCGTCCTGAATAATGCATCTAACAATCGCGCGAAGCGGGTCGAGAGACCGAGAACGCGGGAACGCGTATCTTTCGTAATGAACTGTGTCGATTTATATCTCGGATAGAAGTATCTCCCTGTGCGCGAGGATACGGGCGAGGATTCCGCGTGGGCGAAAGGTCGCTTTTATTCCAATTCCTCGCGATCCTCGGCAACACGCAGCAGGCAACAGGTTCGCCCTTTGCTTGCCATCGGCTACGAATAATAGGTTCTTTAAAATAGTCGTTGAATGCACATTTTGATTGTTTTAATGCTACAATATTAATTTTTAAAAATTATCATAATTTGCAGGAATAAAAAGGCTTGCACTCTGGAAATACATAGGAGCCGGTAATTATTGAAAATTCTGAGTAATAATATTAATCGTATTATTTCTATATATCGTATTTCTTACGGATAATATTTTGATTTCTCTAATAGGACATAATTATATTATAATTTCTATTTTGTTGCTATTCTTATTGATACAATTTTTTGTTATGTCTTATACCGTAGTGAGATTCGCGTAATTCGAGGCATTTACACGGGTATACAAGACAAAAGAGTGCGAGTCTTAACATTTAATAAGCGCAGCTTGACGCAGAAGAGAAAAATACAGGAAAGCTTTGTGAGGTGCAACCGCGTATTGCACAAGATGACGTCACAAAACCAAGTTTAACAATAAGATGTTTGCTTGTTTATAATTTGAAAATTCTTAGAAACGAGTCTTTCTGCCTTATGTCATTCCTGCAGCGAACAAATATTGCAGCGTACAGAGACGAAAAACACAATATTATTATTACAATTCCTATACGATGTCCATTTCATTTTCTATTCAATTAAAATTTTACTTACTTTTTTCCGCGAATCTACGAATTCACTACGAAGAGAACAATTGGCTTCCGTTGTTACACTCCCTCAGCTCTATCATTTATTTATAACGCGCTTCGCTATAACTTCATGTGATCGAAGTCGACGTTACGTCGCGAGCGCGGCCGCGGGACTGGCGGGGAAAGGTGAGTTTTGGAGAACACGTAGTCGTATAATCGCAAAATTAATTAGGATTCTGCGTCAGTACCACGACGTTCGTCGGGCCAGGCTTCCGGCCAATCGGCACGCGCGATCATCGATACACACCTTTTTATTATCGACAACCTGCTCTCGGCAAAAACCTGTTCTTTGGTGCACTACGCTCGTTCGTGCACTCATTAATCGTGTTCATTAATATGAAATAACAAAACACGCAATATCATCTATTTTAGTGATCGTCTGATTTGTCGTTCGACCGACGAGCCCGTGCCGCGTCCTTGCCAATGTCATCTCATCTCGTTGATTCCGACTGATTTGCCGATCGCTCAGCTCCCAGTTTACTTTAGACCGTGCATCCACAGAATTCCGGAATGAGATATTTGTTGAATATCAGACTCTGAGCATTTTCTCGGAGCATGTCAACAGGAGAGTGTCAGACGTTTTGCGATATTTGTGATATATGTATGCGATAAGATTTAGTAAAAAAAATTATTTGGCTGATAAGAATGTTAGCTTGTTGCTTCCTCATTCCATGTTTTTTGTTTCCCAAGAGGATCATATTCTTCCTCGCACTTACTTAATTGAAGAGGATTTTTTTTATTTCACGGATTGGACGTCAATACGGTTTCGCTAAAAGTAGCGATAGAATCTAAACTGACCCGGAAAAATCATGCTGAGCGGAGCGTCGAGCCGTTCACTCAGCAGCCGCGACTTCACAGTCACGACGACATATAGAATTAGTATTAGGATAAGTATAAATTGATGAAGCAAATAATAAGGATGGCAACCCGCAGAGATGCTGTTACAAAGCTTCTTTTTCTATATGAATATCCAATCGAACAAATCCACGCAAATCCGTACTTCGTTCGTGCTTGTTGAGGCATGTCGAAAATTGCTTGCAGGGTTCCCTACACCTACAGTCTTCAAAGAAGATTTATTTTTACAATTTTTTTACATCCTGCCGTATTTTTTTTACATAATCTGCCGTATTTAATCTGCCGATTAAACGGTAAATCTCCAAGAATATTAAAAGAAAAATTTTTACTTATTTATAAATATGTATTCAATTTTTTTCTCGTAAAAGTGTGACATTAGAAAATTGATAAAAAAAACTTGGAATAATACGAGAGAGTAGGTGAAGGGTCAGTAATTTATTTATGGAGATTATAAAGAGCCTAGCTCTTGGAGAATCTCTATGTATTATTATATTAACGAGTTTATAAAATATCGTCTATTAAAAAATATTCGGCTGGTCTGGAAACAGAATGCAATTCCAACTTCTCGACACAATTGCTAAAGTCAACGTCCTTCCACCCCGTATTATGTCATGTGGGCCAATTGTTGGAAGCGATTTGTTCACACCTTGGAAACGCCACGTGTCCGTGTCTTTAATCGTATCGCACGATGATATATCATCTCACTCGCGATATGTCTAGCATCGAGTATCGCGTGGTCTCATGTTACAATCCTGCAAACACAAATCTTGCCGTACATTCCGCTCGTTCTGTTTTTCTCAGCGAGAAAGATTTTTGCAGAAATGAGGAAGTAAGCGTGAAAGCACTAAAAGTAGGAAACACATCGCGATGGCGAAACCACGAATAATCGCGTAATGAAAAAATTATAAAAATGTTCGATTTTCCAGATGACTGATTACGTCTCGCTGTATAATAAGTGCTCTATAATAAAGTCATTTATATTCCCCTGTGAATAATTCTTTTAACTACCGAGCTTCTGCATGAAATCTGGACATCATGAATATTTACTGCCGTGATTTTGCATGAGGTTCTACCGTTGTACTTTGCGGGTTTTTACACGTTACAGAATCCCCTTGATCTAAAGCCGTAATACGTCAGGCTGGCACTCGTACTGCTTCAGCTGCCTGAGAAACACACCACACGCGTACAATATCGCGTGTATATGCATATACACTACCAGCATTTCTTGTTCCATTTTTCATATGTATATGTGTATACACGCATACACGCATGCGTTCGTGAAAGAACGTCGGAAGAGGCTTTGTCCAAGCCTTACAGGCATTATCTAGGACCCCTTACTCCAATACCGGTTCCTAATGTTCGTCACTTTGGACCAGACATCCCGACTATGTTTCGAAACGGTCGCCTCTATATAGTTTCATAAATCTAACGGATTTTCGAATGCAATTTTATGATTGGATGTTGTGCCTTGTCGATTATTTTCTCTTTTTAATTTTTGACTTACGATATTTATTAAATAAAGATATTTAAAAAAATTAAATTTTATACGAGATAAAAAAATTACAAAATGATTTGAGATAATATTGTTTACATATGTTTCATGCATTTTCGCCATGCATCTCTTATATTTTCATTCTTTCATTTAACGTTAGAATTAATTTTTATCTAACTTACGTTAGAAATTGATTTACAGTCATTTACACAGTTTACCGTTTTTTTATAAGTTTACATATATCTAGAATCTCTTCTTACATAGATCTAGAATCTCTATCATATATCTTAGATTGTTCTTTTAAAGTGTCTTCATTGCACTTATGACTGGCATGTGCTGAGTAAGCCATGATGGTACCTATGAAAGTCCTGCCAAATGTTGCATCATGTTTTTTATCGATCCTAAACCGACCTCTGTGTCTACTGCCGCGTGTCAGCCTGAGGCAAACTGTACTTAAACGTATCTGAGGTAAAAGCAAAGACACCGGTTCCATCGATTACTTTCCCTGAAGAACGATGACATATCTTTTGCGATAACGTGAGAATGGCAAATCGCCTTGTTCCCATTAATTCACATCTCAGCTCTTTGTAGAGAGTCTACAATAGTCCAACTGTACATGATAAGCGTAATCGGCATTTTAACATTTAAGATATATAGTCATGATTTTTAAATAATTTCCCAGGGTTTCCTCTAAATATATTAAACGTAAACATAAAAAAAAATTTTTTTTTAATTGAAGTAAAAAAGGATGGTGGATATTTTCATAGAGATATAGAATGACGTTCGAATCGGTTAATTTTTATCTTTAGAATCTGTCTTTTAACATCAAAACTTATCAAAATGAACTCCGTATCAATATACATCGTTGAAATACAGTATGAAAGATCCATTTACATATCTTTGTTGAATAATAACAGGTTTTCAGAGATAATATGAAAATATTTTCCAAAATAATTACAATCGTTTTAAACGGAAATTTCATGTACATAGTAATAAAGCCTTTATTACTATGTACGTAAAACTTTCCGTTTAAAAATATCCGTTTAAAATGATCGTAATCATTTTGGAATATATTTTTGATGTAAAAAGAGAGATTATCGAGAGACGAGAACATTTGGCGTGATTAGAATTGCGCAATATTACGCATCCATAATTGTAGAGAGTCATATCTCGATAGGTATTTCGTGATTCTAAAATTAAGATATTTTATATTCCGCCGTTAATAAATATTAATGGCCTATGTATATAACGCTATGAAAATTATATACTGTCATCTCAATTTTATCGCGAGAGACACTAGATTAAGTACATCGGCCTAAATGACAGCTCTTAAGTGAACGCTGACGAACGTCGTAGCTGTTAGAGAGAGGGAACAATTTCCAGATGATGCCCGATGAAGATTTCACGATTGTCTCAAGCAGAAATACGGCGTGGGCCGCGTTGTCATTGGGAAAATTACGTGTGCGAAGCGTGAGCGAGTCGCTGGTCCCGTTCGCGCGATTTAATAAGACATTACGCGCGCGACTAACTTCCGACTCGCGTATTGCGTAAAGAGTGCGCCGACATTCGCGTGCCCTCGAGTACTCATAGTACTTTTTCGAGAGTACTACGTTCGATGTTAATTGACAGCGATGGCGAAAGGGCCGTCAGATCCTAATGGCGTCAACGGTAACCGGGCGGACAGCGAGAAAGGGGGAGAGAGAGCGTGTCGGACGGCGAGAAAATCAATAGGCCACGTGGGTCGCCGACCGGGTTTTCCGAACCCAGTTTTCGCCCCCTAATGCCGCAAGATAATGACACCGGCAAATCGACCAGATATAGAAGTGCCCGTTATCTACCTTCCTGCCGTGCGATGTCGATAACGAATCTCCTGACGTCACAGGCTGATATACGCGGCGAAAAGAGTTGAGGAGATTTCGCTGAATGACGCGGAAATTTACTCAAATTCGCGAAGAGGTAGATTGTACTTTCGCCAGATATTTTCAATGTACGATTCTGCAGAAAGGAGAGTTTTTTGTCTCCATGGATTCAAAGTATATCTCTTGTCTCATTAGTTTAGTCTTCGTTTGTGATAATCATAAAGTTTTGCTGCGACTCGGAAAGCTCATGATAATCTTTTCAACAAGATTTGAAACTTTGAAAGACTTCACTTTGAAAGATGATCATTTTCAACTTTTGCATCAAGACCTTGTTACATTTCGTTATTTAAAAAAATAAATAATACAAAAATATCTTGATTTATAAGCGGAAGAAATTTCTGAAATACATATAATGGAAGAGTAATTGTAATATCGTAAGCAACGCTGTAATATTTATTGTTACAGTGTTACAAAGTTTACTATTTATAAGACACGATCGATGTCAAGATATTACGTATTTAGCACGTGTCTCGTCGGCTTTGCAAAACTCTATTAAAATTATTTAAAATATGTCGATTCAAAAATATATCGAATCCGCGCCAAAAATTTAGGTGTTCTTTTAGATTGCTGAATAGAGTAATTGAATCCACATTTTCAATTTCTTGCTCGCTTTAATAATAATTTTTAATTAAAAATAATATAGTTTTAAATTTTATACATTTTATATATTTTAATAATTTTTAAACGATATTTCTACGATATCTCAGTATATCTTTATGTCTTCACAAAAGAAGTTTAGAAAACAACGGTATCTGCAAAATTAATTCTTGTATAATTTCACTTAAGATTTAATTCAGCAGAATTAATACATAATTAATTTAATTGAAACAAATGTTTACCGACGAAAGACGTTCCCGCTCAACGGAGCAAACCGGCGAGAGAGCGGCCGCGCGATGAGCGATTTAACAATGAAGCCGCGTGGCATCGGCACAAATTATTCGTGGCTTTCGTGCCTCGCTACGCCCACGGGAAATCGCGAAGGGTTCCATCGCGTGATCCGACGTGCAGTTTCACCCACGCCGTTCGCAAGCCACCCTTCATTGGGGTGCGAAGCGCCCTTTCGAGAGCGGCCATACTGCGCGGTGCGCGAGATCCGTCTGCGGGGGGTGAGCACCATCAGGCCGCGTTTTTTTTGCGATTCCGCCGGGGATCGCGGGGATTCTCGTGTACCTTGTCCCCCGGCCTGTCATTTTCCAGCGTTGCCGAGAAATTCCGCGAGACTTTTCATTCAACATATCGCGAGCGAAAAACGCGGCGCGCTCCGCGCCGCGCGCCGCGCTGCCCGACGTACGTCCTCTCACCTGTTTCGCAGATCTCGCCGCAACTCTTCGACGCAGACTCGTCGACGGGCACCGATGCCGGGGTAGAACGGGGTAGAATGGGGAAAACTGTCTCACACTCGGGGATCGATCTCAGACGTCGGCCATGGCGTGAATTTCACCTCTGGAGCGGAACGCCAGGCACCGTCTTTCTCTCCCTTTCCGATCGAATCGAATCGAACTCGAACCCGCGCACTGTCACTGAATATCGTATTATATTTTGTTATACCCGACGCCTTCGCGCGCTGCTACTTTTACCAGCGTACGCGAGAGCTCGTGAGAGAGACGGAGGCACGAAATGTGCACGGCGCGCTGGTCGAGCTCTGAATGGTCGTACCGCCGCTCTCTTCGCCAACTCCGACCCGTACAGAGCTCCGCGCGTACTCCGTTGGTCCTAAACGTGTGTGCGTTGTACGTATGTACGTGAGTGCAAGGGAAAACCGCGCCACCGAGACCACGCCACCCCCGGACTACGTATCGAGCGGCCTCTGGCGCGCCTTTCTCTCCGACTTTAGGGGCAAATACGGGAAATAAACGAACGTACGTGAATTAATTATGCGGGATAAATGGAAAATCAGATGATATTCCATTACGTTAATTAAAAGTAGTACTGGAAGCGAGAGTAGCTACGGTAGTTTCTTAATAACAATAATAATAATACACGTGTATATTTTATTATGTAATTTTGTAATTCAATTCGATTCAATTCAATTATTAAAAATTTAAATAGAAACAAATGAAATTCTCGAATTTTTAGTCAAAATAAAGTCTATGGTAAAAATTAAGCTTTAAGGAGTTATCTTTATGATAATTTAAATTATCTCTATGCGGACACGCATGCATCTTATCAACGGCAACCTTGAGACTGTTTTGATAAAAAATAAGGAGGAAAGGAAAAACGTTATTCCGATAAACGTAACGTGTTTCGCGTGAAGTATTACGATATGTAGCATTACGATATTCGCACGTGCACGTGCTTACTCATATTTACGTCGCGGATATTTTAAAAGACAGTTCAAGAATTGATGATGCGATCTATAAAATTATATTAGCGCGATTTTTTTTTACAGCACGCGAGAGCCGAAGGGAAAGAGTCGGCGTTCTTTTCAGCTTAACAGCCACTTCGCATCTTATAGTCGTTTAATTTTGCATTTTGCAATTCACTCGATCGCCCCGTTTCCTTGAAGATAAGTCGTTAGTCGCAGATTCAAATTGCAACGCGAAAACAGCCATTTCTCGCAGCCGGGCGCGACGTTCATTATTTTCATTGAAACTTTGCATTGCCCGTTGCGCTTTGCCGACGCGATTTGCGGTAACGAGGCCGGGAAAGGCCGAATGGAAGAACGAACAGTTTGACGTTGTTAGGGACCGATACGTGCCTTCTTCTCGGAAAGGATCACCCTTCCGATCACGCTCTCCTTCCCTAGCTCTTTCCCTCACCCCCCTCCCCCTCTCGTTAAAACTTTGTTCGCCGATCGAATTCGTTGTTGCGTTATTTTTACCACAGCACAGTGCCGAATGTCACGTTTCAACACGTCATATATTATTGTCCAGTAAACAAAATACGTAAGCTACTGCAGTCGGAATACAAACTTTGTATTCAGCGCTCTTTCTTTTCTCTATATGATTTAAATGAAACTGTATCTTAATTCTGAGGAATATTGGTCGCGACTTTTCTCGGTGCCGCATTATCGTGAGATAACGAGGAGAAGAAAAATGTATAAGATGTATTTCATTTGATTGCGAAAAGTGTTAGGCCTGCAGTTTTCTTATCTCAATGTAACAAATATATATTCTGTCACATTGTTTTTATTTAACATCATTTTATTTTCGTAAAACGCGTTTTTTGCTTCTGCAGCATCGATAAATCGTATCTCAATAAGATTAAGGTTCATTAAGGCTCGTTGAAATAGACACTTCGCTAGGGCACTGAACAATAAGAAATTGAAGGATCGCGACTCGCCTTCTCAAAGGTGATAATACTTTTCTCATCGGAATGTGATTCCGCTTCTCGCGGACGAAAAATCGGCCAATAATCGCTCGCCTTTTCTAATATATTCCGCCTGCTTAATTAAGTAAATTGTCATCGAACAATCGATCGACGCGAATGATTTAAAATCGAGTCTCGCGGAAGGATCGAGATATCACATCGGACAAGCAAAAGACCCGTTGGCGATCGAATAATAATCGCCTGATTCCGATTCACTATCATCGCACTTTCCAACGAGCAAACAAATTATTCGCGGGTTGCACAATCTTATGCCATCAATTATCTTCGTTGACCTTTCCTTTGCACTCGCGAACGTTGCCAAAGTGAAATTTAGCATTGCGAAAGCGATTGAATAATAAGATATCTAATGCATATTATTTCGGAGAATATCTGTTTTCATTCGAGATATAAGACAGATAAATATCTTGTGAAACATGTCCCAAAAATGAAAGGTGTATTATTATAGATATTTGTAAAATATTAATTTAATTTTAATATTAGTTAATTTTTGTAAAGTTCTTTCGTCTCTTTTTTTTCTCTTTTTTTGGGTTACATTTACAACTGGAATAATTATATGATTTATGTAAGAAAAATAAGTAATTTTTATGCAACACGAAGAAAAGAATTAATCACCGTTAAGGTTGTCTGTCATGAATTATTTGTGAAAAATAATGAAAAAAACTACTTTAATTTATTGAACGTTACCTGAATTGTGTTTATTCGTATTCAAAATTCTTGAAATTATTTTTCGATTCTCTGAAAGATAGTATAACGGGAACACAGGTACACAAGGCTCGTCGGAAGTCGGACAATGGAGGAGAGTAGAATGAAAGGTCGTCTGGAAGGAAAAAAGAACGTTGAAAGAACTCATGCAATTTTGTTTCTCTCGTCTCATATTCTTTTTTTCAACTTCGACCACAGGTACGTTGGTTTCCTTTTTGCATCGCCTCGCATGGTTGCTTTACGAGTAATTTACCGTATGGAAAAAATTCCACAAAGGAACGGTAATCGCGCGACGTTCGTCACTTCAAAAAATTGGTTGTCGACCACAGAAAATTTTAAGTATTTAAGACAGTTTGAAACTTTCCAATTAGATAACGTCATCAATTAAATAATGTCAATTCTAATACTATTCTTAGAGAATGGATTTTATTAATTTGTCGATATCAACTCTATTTTCTATCGTTCATCTTTTCTTTTTATTATACCCACGAAATTTTCTCTCTCTTTCTCTCAAATTTTACATCTTATTATTTATATTTGAATTAGAAGACGTAATTAAGCTCAACTTTTTGATTTTTCATTAAGCAGGACATCTATAGTGTGATCATAATTGGGGGAATTTTACGACAATTGAATAAATTATACTTCGCAGAAAAATAAATTGCTCGTACGCGGATGGATGATGAAATGTCATTCGAAGATCCGTAAGATGCGGAACTACACAAAAAATTACAGGATCGATGCGTTAATAATAATGAACGTGGGAAACGACGCAGATATGTTTGCATAGCGGCAAACGTAACGTTTAATCATATAGGCCGTATATCATTATTATATTGTTTTTGTTGGAATCGGAACGGATCATTGAACATTGAAATGCCGCCTGGCGGTATTAGCGTTGAAAGAAAAGAAATGTGATAATAAGCGGTCTCGCCGTGATTTGCGCCGCTTCGATCGGGAACATATTATTACTATGTAAATTTTTATACATAGTTCTACTAATTGCGTAACAAATGCTCACCTTTCGGAACGGTAATGATATCGAGCATTATATATACCGAGTACAATCTATTGACAATCTATTTCGATATCTTTAGGAGATACACGCAGGGTTTACTGCTAATTAAAATTATCCTATTAGCTTATAATTAGCTATTGTTCGAGTCTTTCGGATCGAGCATATCCTGAACGAAAAAGTGGGGATTTGATGTAACCCGTTGCAGGATTAAGGAAACTCCTATTACGTAAATGTCCTTCAGTGACGTCAGAGAATCGATCTCGAAAGACCTAGGGGCGGTCCGCTTACGTCACTGTGATGACATAGCATCTCCCTCTTTTCCTCTTCCGAGAAATGCAAATAAAAGGAAAAATCGATGGATAGAAATTACCTGCCAAAAAAAAAACATTTCCGAGAATCGGATATTTATTCGGTCATTCATTCGTGATAAAACGCGAGAGACAGAGTGTGAGAAAAAATAGTTTCTTCTGTTTACAAGCTGTCTTATAACTATGTTCTTGATTGTGAGTTCAATGATCTATTTTTTAATAATTAAAAAATAGATCATTAAATTCAAGAACATAATTAATATATAATCATAATAATACCAGAAAAAAAATAAAAATAATACTAGATACCATAAAAATTTTATGAATGTAAAATTTTAACATAATCTTTAATAAAAATAATACCATAGAAAATAAAAATAATACTAGATACCGTAAAAATTTTATAAATATGTGTAAAATTTTAACATAATCTTTAATAACCATTATACATTTGTAAATATATGCGAAAAAGTTGGGAATTATGAGTAACACAATTTATTCGTTTGCACGGAGAGAATTTTTTTTAAATTTACCCTGCAAATCATGTTAATTGTGGGACAATATAATATTTAGGCAAATTTTATTGTGCACTACAATAAATTTTACTGTAAAATCTTATTGTAGTGCACAGTAAAATTTGCTTAAATACTATATTGTCTCACAATTAACATAATTTGCAGGATAAATTAAAAAAAAAATTCTCTCCGTGTGGAATGTAACTCGATCGACCTGCATTTGCAGATCATATACTGAAAGGATTATTATTCAGACGCGTGCGTCATACATGCGCACGATTTTAAAATTAATTTGCGAATTAATATAAATATTATATTGCAACAAATACACATGCACATATATACATACAAAATTCGGTTTAAGCACTTTTTATCAGCTGGTTGCGTAGCGGTTATCATTCTGTCACATCGTCGTGATGTCATATCGCCGATTTTGCGTTTTAAACGGCGACGGTATACTCATTGCCGGTTACTCGCCGAACGGTCGAGTTATATTGATAATGAGACGAGTAAACAAAGGCGAACCCGCGCATTTTGTGATCCGGCGAACCCCAACTGGACGCGGCTCAGATAAGACATGTAGGCAATTCCTGCACATCCTATCGCGACACGCGATAACGAACGCGTGAAATTTCGCGGGGTAAACCAGCCATCGCGAGCCGGCATTATACAATAATCGAATATCACGGATGGATATTAATCTTTCGATTTCTCGGTTTCGCAATATGAATACCGTGGAATTGAATAGGGCAAATCTGTTTCTTTTCTTAATTAGAACGAAATAGGCGATAAGCGCGCGGCCGGCTTTTCGACGGACCGTATAAAACAAGCGCCGCTCGCGGCACGGGCAATTTTCGCCTTCCTCCCCCCCTCCCGTCGCGACTCGGCAATTTTTCAATTTACGGTAAAAGGTTGTGCTCTCGCAAATAGATCCGGCGTCGCAATTACGTCGTTGTCATTAAATTACGGGCACGGCTGTATGAATTACGCGTGGCGCGCACGTGTGGTCTACCTTAACGCTCGTGTGCGTCCGCGTCGCGTACGTGAAAAATTATTCGAAGCGGCTGCATTAATTCTGTCATGCGCTATTATCTAATATTATTTTTCTCACGCTGCGAAAAATCGAGCAACAGGATCGATGCGTTAAGTGATTTCGAGAAAATGGCGAGATCTTTTTTCCACGAAATTGTATATATAGTTTGACTGATTTATTTGACTGATTTACATAATTCATTTCTTCGCGAGATGTTGACGTTACTCCACAGTGTGGAGAATTATCGCTGTTTGTGGTCACGCGTTCTATCGTCCCTCCGCGAAGCAATCGAAAAATTCGGTCATCACCATCGTGCGGTTTCATTACGATAAACTTTGTTTCTGCAGCCGGGATTGCAACACTAACGCGATTAATATTATATATAACTGCGGGCGATAAACTGTCCTGCATGTATTCCGCTGATTTCCGCATTTGCGTCCCGGCAGTCAAGAAAAACATTAGTTGCAGCTGTATAATATTTCCCGATATTTTGTTTCTTATATACTTATATTTACACACATTTTTCATATTGCGTTATACGCGAGAAATATCGTGTACAAAATACAATGTATTGTATATACTGATAAAATTCTTCGGTAATACTCACGTGCAATATAGATAGGTACAACCTAAAATCAGCCTTCTGGAATTCATTTTTCATATTTATATGTGTAATTTAATCTTCCTGATTACGCATGTATTAACAAAAAAATTATATACATAAATACATATAACTTTTATATGTGATAAATATAAGTAATATAATGGAGCTATTAAATGAGATATTTCGTTTCCGCGCGTTATTAATGATGAAAAATAAAAAATCGCACAGTGAAAATATGAAAACGAAGAGGTGACTGGAAGCGTCGGCCAAGCAAGCAGCGATGCAACTCATGCAACACGAATACGATATTGGCGCCATCCGTAGGCGAATGTTCAAAGCAGAGAGGATCCTCTCTGGTTAAAAGCAACACTATTCCCAGTGAAGGACGCGAGATGGCGCTGTCTGTGACTTAAGAAACTATTTAAAAGAAAACTCAAATAATAATTGTGGTGGGACATTTTCATCACTCTAGTTGGTATGCGTGTACTTGTTGCCTCGTGAGTCTCGTGACTCGTCGCGTAAAGTTAGGTTAGGTTGAGTATGTTTGGATACGCGTTTACATCTAAAAAGTTTAGGGTCTACATGTGACAAATTAAGATTAAAAAATATTAATAACAAATCACACGATATAAAATTAAACAATATTTAACATAAGGATGAAGAATCCGATTATTAGCAATTTTTATTATACAATTGAAGATCTTGTTTACTTATAATTTTGATTTTTTTTGTTCTTTTTAATAAAATAGAAGTGAAAATAATAGGATGACGTGTGGCTTTGAGAACAATTGACTGATAGTCGGTGGGTTCAATTCCTATTCTCACCTTATGCTGCAGTTTTGTACAAATTGATTGAATAGTTAAAGATCATAAATGAATGAGTATAAAGTGAATGGTTGAAAATAGGTTGATGGGGAAGACAGGCGAATGGTTTGAAAATAGTGGAATATTAATAGTTTTTTTTTAACTATAATCCATTGTAAAATTTATTGCGCGAACAGAATTTGTAATTTTTTTTCCAAAAGCGAAATATTACGAAATAACATTAAAAAGATGACAGTTACAGTAGAAGCTGCTTGGAAAAATAATATTTATATATTATTTGTACGCGGAACTCAATGCAAAAGAAAATCCCATTAAACGTAACAGTCTACTTGGCATCTACACTCTCTTTCTTTGGTAGCATACTCTCTAGCTCGCCCAACTCGTTCATCTCTTTCACTATGTCCAAACCACCGATCAGTTCTCCGTTCAGGTACAATTGCGGATACGTCGGCCAATTGCTAAACTTTTTGAGTCCTTCCCTAACATCATTGTCCTGCAATATGTCGAACGACTTGTAATCCGCCTTGTAACCGTCCAGAATCGAAACGATCGTTCTGGAGAAACCGCACCGCGGATTCGCCGGGTTCCCCTTCATGAACAGCATGCACGGCGCTTGGTTCACCAGTTTCCTCAGTCTATCCTCGAGAGAGTCCTTGGCCTTCGCCGCGTCGAGCAGCGGGGCGTCCTTGTTGTTCAGATGATGCTTGATCTTCTCGGTCAACGCGGACGCATCGACACCGTCCACCCTGCCTATCACACCGCTGTTCCGCAGCAGAAGGACCGTGGGCACGACAGCTACTCCAGACTTCAGGGACACCTCCGGCACGTTTTCCGCCTCAATCTTGGCGAACTTTACTTCCTTGTACTGCTCCAGCTTGGTCATCTCCTCGAGCACGTCGTTCACTTGGGAACATTGCTCCGCCCACGGCGCGTGAAAGTGCACGACGGAAAGCTCCTTGGACCTTTGTGCAAGGACAAAAACACGTGCTTGTGAAACGTGCAGAAAAAAAATTCGCGAAAGAACAGTTACACTTGTGACACAGTCGTGTCACAAAGTACATACACTAATCCTCGAATAGAGAAATCGACAAGGAGTAAAGAAATGTTTACGATCGCGTCACATTTTCGCTCAAAAAGATCTGTCGCTCCAGAAATGTAAAACATTTATTTCACAAGGATATACAGATAACACATCTTCCGGTGTTAGGAATTTTAGGAATAAAACTTATAAAATTAGAATTACAAAATTTCGAGATTTATTTAAAAATTCCAGGAATAAAATAAAGTTTCTAAAAATTCTCGCGGGTAAGATATTTACGAGTTAAGTCGCGAGAAGAGGTTATAAGGTTTTTGTCAACCCGATCATACGCCGACTACTCACTTGACGAAGTCGTCAAATGCCTGCTCCGTGCTCAGCTCGACGACAGTCATCGTGTCATCCGTTTCCGATCGGCCGATTCACTTTGCGTTCCACTCTTCCGAAAAATGATTCGCGATACCGTGTCGTCGACAACCAACGCGCGTCTACGCGACCATCGGCGCCGCTCTCATGGCTGATGGCCGCGAGGTCGCCTTTCGGCGCAATCGCGCCGTTCGGAGTTCAGGAGCAATCGGAGCTTCCGTCACCGGAGTATCGGACACTGCAAAACGAGCGAACAAATAAACTGGATGTCGAGAGAAAATATTTATCGCACCTTAATTAAGCATTTGTTTATATAACATTATTAATAATATTCGTGATTATTAATAACGTTAAGTTAATCTTAAAATTAATGTATATTGATGTTAATGTTAATTGCGTTATTAATTATAATTTTGTTCGTCGTTCGTAAGAAATTCGCATTTTTAAATAAAAAGATTTTACAATTAATAAAAATATTTCATAAGTTATGGTCTAATTTATAGATCGACTTGAAATTTTTTAAGGCAAAAGTCGACATTTTATTAATTTATTATTTGTAATTTCGTAATTTTATTTTACGAGAACCGTGAGTAAAATTTTTATTAAAAGCGCCAACGCAAATGAGAGATTATGAAAAATTTCATTTTGCAACCACCGAGGGCGAAATGCAAATAAGAAATTACGTGACTCATTCTTCTTTCCAGTGAAAGGTATGTAGGAAGGGAGAGAGAAGGTGGGAGAGGGGGAGAGAGAGAGAGAGAGAGAGGAGAGAGAGAGATTTCAAAATCTATATCAAGTGACATATTTAATTCGTTTTATATCATTTTTCATATTTTCTTCAAAAAGAAATCGAATTGGTTACAGGGGAGTCATCGGAAATTAGGATCACGTGCCACGGGAGTCATATATCAAAGATAATTATAATACTCGTACGGTCACGTTTGATGTTGAAACTAGGCACGGGTCATAATACTCATAATTCATGCAAATATGCGAGGAAGGGGCTCTTACCTCGCGCGAGACAGACCTGTCAAGTCGCAGGTGCGCCACGAGAGAACTGACCAATCGCGCGAACGGCCACATTGGCCACCGGCGAGGGTGGTGGCCGGTCGCAAGTCGAGACAGGAGAGAGAACGGCGAGAACGACGGGAGCAGTGAGAGAGAGTGAGAGAGAGAGAGTGAGGAGGGGAAGTCGAAGACCTGTCAGACGGTCGCACGGCGCTGCAAAAACTAAAGCCGATGCAGACGCCGCCGGACGGCGAACGTGCGCGTGTGTCGACGGTCAGTTCGGCTTTTTTTACGTCTTCGCGCGCGCGCGCGCGCGGCGGCCCGCGATGTCCAAGAAGCCGTCGCGGGGCGATGCCCTCGACGACATCTCCACCTGGGACACGGAGGGGGTGCTCTGCCTGCTGCGCAAGGTGAGTGCATGAAGGCCACGAAGGCTAATTGTTGTCGCGGTTGTTAGGCTCACGTCGCGGTCGCGCCTCACTTCGCGCCGTTTGAGGGAGGTCCCGATGGAGGTGCAACTTCGCGGCGGACACCGACTGTCAAAGGCACCGCAGTTAAGAACGCGACGTGACGGAGGCGATGTCAAGGAACACCGCGGCACGCAGAGGAGAGAAAGAGAGACGCGAGGCGCACGTGCGCGTCAAAGACGGTAAATACGCGCGGTATTTATAGCGGCTATGTAGCGGCTTCTATTGAGAGGAGCGGATCGCCGCGCGGAAGAGACGCGGGGTGGGCTCTCCACAGGATTCCCGGACGATTTTCCGGCGATCGAGTTGAGGTTACCGACCTTCGCCGATTTTCTCTCTCTCTCTCTCGCACGCGACTCCTCCGCATTCGCAATTTGTTTTTATCTGCTCCAGAAATGTATCTTACATCGCTGAAGAGACCAGAGGGATCGAGGATCTAGCAAACTAAATCCTGACGCAGAAGCGTCTGGGATATAAGTTATTGAATATTTTGAATTATTACTTGCGAGATGCAAAGAAGAGGCTTCTGTAATTTTATTGTAAAAAAATAGGTATTTATTTAATAGATTTTACTAGAAAATAAATAATATATAGTAGTAGATACAAAATTGTCTGGCATTTGTGACGCAATGTGGGCATGTTGTTTATCACCCGAAATTTACACGTGTGTCTGAGAGGCGTTTCAAAGGTGTCTCGAAGATATCTTTCAGATACGCGTGTTGTCTGGGTATTCTTTAGAATAGAAACATATATAGGACTCTTTATCGGTTGAATGAATTTTACACATTATTTCAGAGTATCGCAGAGAAAGAGTCTTGTTTCTTTAGAAAGACGGAACTTTCCGATCTGCGTGTATAACGAGAGCGTTTCGCCCGAAGCATCGATCATCATGCGTTACTTAGGGACACTACTCTTCCTCGACGAAGAAGAACGCGGCCGGCGAAAGGGACGGGGCATTTTGCATTTCTTCACGCGCGCTTTGCGAATTGCGCTTAACTTTCACGCATTCCTCTCGGCAACGCGCTCGAACGCCGCGCCGGTTTAAGGAAACGATCCATTTAGGTTTCCTCGCTGCAACTTCATTTCCCTTCGACTTCACGGAAAGAATGTTACGCGGCCCAGATTTCTTTCTCGCGGTTAACGTTCCGTACGACTGAAAGGTGAATTTAATATGGATGGTAGATCTCTTCTTGAAAAAGAGAAAGAGAAATTGCCTTTGGGAAAGAAATTTGGGACTTTCCCGGTGATTCAGCTCAAAAGGA
Organism: Wasmannia auropunctata; assembly: GCF_000956235.1. NCBI lineage: Eukaryota > Metazoa > Arthropoda > Insecta > Hymenoptera > Formicidae > Wasmannia > Wasmannia auropunctata. The sequence goes on from NW_012027007.1 coordinate 122,064, forward strand.
CGTGAAGTCAGTAATAAGGAAACAAGAGGAAAAAATAGTTTTATTAGGAAGTACCTTATCTTATCCTATTCCAGCAGCGAGCTAGAAGTATTCGAATTAAATGAATAATTCGTACGTGTATGAAGATTTTTTTTTACCTGGAAGCATCATTATCGGACTATATTTCCTTTTTTTATTATCAATTC
>NW_012027007.1:122268-179736 GCF_000956235.1 Wasmannia auropunctata
TTTCTATATATATATATGTGTGCGTATTTTTTATCAATATCATGCATCCTGCTGACTGAGAGTATTCCTCGTTTTACAGAACGGGCTGGAGGAATGTTGCAAGGCTGTGGCGAAACGGCAGATCGACGGCGATGAGTTGTTGGTAAGTGAATTATTCTATTGCTATGAGAGAGAGAACGGCCGTTTCGAGCGATTTCTCGATTTTCGTCTCATCCGTCAATCTCATATCGCACCGGTAATCCTGTCGTTGACCTATGAGTCACTCGATTATAGAAACGTCTTAAAAAAACAGAGCATTCAGATAATAGAATTTCAGGCTTCTTCGTGTTACCTGAGATTTTTATCGACAAATTGAGTATTCGTTTCAGTATGGATATTGACAAATTGTATTAGTAAAATCCTGAAGTTTAACTATAAATAATACATTAATTATGATTTTTAACAAGGATTTGTATCAATCTTGATTCGTGAGATAAAATTTCTGGATTGTAGCTACGCGCACTTATCGCGTACTTATCTTTTTTGTGTACCTTAAAACTTTGTTGTCAAATACGTGAACGCGTGCATACGACGATTCTCGACGCGAGAAATAAATTCCGATCGGTTAAATCTGTCTGAAAGTGTCTTCTGCGGCGACTTAATGAATTTTCGAAATCGCTGACTCGATTGTAATTAGAGAGACGCGCGTGCCACACGAGCGCGCGCGATAATTATCTACCCACTTCCACTGATAACACGCACACGAACGTGCTCTTTTTTTCCGGTTGCAACAGCAACGTACTTCGAGACGGCCGGCGACGACGCGTGCTCTCTTAACGGGGCCTTAATTAATTGTAATTATTCCAGCACTTGACGGATGGGAAGCTGGCTCTCTGGAAGAGTGACCTCACGCGTCCACTGATAGGGTGAGAGAGAATGAAGCAAATCCAGCTTTATTTCTGCCCGCATCGCAACTATTCCCTCCGCTTCTTTTTCCCCTCTTCGCGGAATCGTGTCTCGCGATCTTCTCTCATAACGCGTTCTCTCTTAACGGTATCGGATTATTCAGTATGCGGACAGCTCATCACGTCAAATACCGTTTACAAATGTTTACGCACTTAAAGGAGTACGGACGTAAGACAGTAATCCGACTAGGTATTCCTTAAATAAAAAAAAATATCCTGTAACGCATGATTAATGTCGTCTCGTTTTTAGGTCATTTTTTTTCTTACAAGTATCTAAGAATCTAGGCTTAGACCCTAAATAATTTTCTGACAGCAAGAAAATGCTGACTTATACGACGCGGCAAGAATGTGGCTACGTGGCTCTTTATATAGCTCGCGAGCTATTTGTCAGGATATGTTTCACGCGACTGGATAATTATTTGATGACTGCAAGTCGTGCATAAATGCATAATTTCATCGCGTGGGTCGTGTTCGATCGTTCCACTCCACATTCGCGTCGATTTAACGTTTTACGGTTTAACGTTTTGCATTGCCGTGTCCCTGATTGCTTAACACAATTCTCTACTTCATCTTGCACGAAGATTAACATTTTACTATAAGATATTAGGCAAATATTCTTTTTTATTGAATATTAATATTGATTAAATTTTTAATGTCCGTCGTAGAAAATTATGGACATTTGTGCAAGAATTGAACAAGACTCCGGAAAAATATCTGCCGAATAGAATTGTAGAAGCGCAACATAATGATGATCACTTGAGCGATAGCGGTTCCTGGGGAACCGATTTCGAGGATGAAACGGTCGAGGAAAATAATTCTACCGAAGACACGCAAGAAATTATAAAGCCAAGTCTAATCAAGAACAGGCAAGTGTCGCTGCAAAATAACAGGATATCGACTAGTAGAATATCGACACGATCGCCGTCGAAGAAAGTAATAAAACCGAAGGAGGAAGAGACTTATGCCAATTGCAAATCGTCTCAGGACGAGGAGGAGAATATGTACGCGAATTTTCAGGAGACGAAGCTACCGCCGACGAGAAACGTCTCGAGGCTGCACAGCGAGCTGGAGAAGACTCTGGCTGGGAAACTGAAATTGGAGCTGGAGGAGTTGAAGCGGAGGAACAATTCGGCGAGGAAACCTGAGATCAGTCCAAAACCAGAGACTCTGCCGTTGAGGAGAATACCGATGACAGCTTCCGATAAGAAATCTCCGCAGAAATCTTTCTTGCACAATGCGCCAAAGATGCACGAACGCGTTCCTAATGAACAAGGCAAAACACAAAGTTAGTTCTTCTTAACTCTCGTCGGATTCTTTCGACATGGATCTTGATGCTTTTCATATGATAATAAATATTGTATTGCTTGTGGTTTCCAGGAAGGATGGGTGTGCCGCCGCCGCCGGAACCCAAGAAAAACAAGGATTACTCGACCGTGGAGGCCAAGAGAGCAGCTGACAAGGAGTTGTCGAAACCACCGCCGGTCATCTTACGAAATTTCGACCTCGTGGCGAATTTGCCGGCGCAAACGGAAGGCAGTGAGGACGAGTACGAGCCGCTCGACGAGATCATAGAGCAGCAGAGGAACGAGATCTCGCGGGTCGACAGTAAGCAATCGTTGCACAGCGGTCGCCAGGGATCGGTCGAAAGCGTTTACAAGCCACCTAGCGCTACGAGCCACGAGGAAGAGGAGGATTACGAGATTTACGAGTCCATCACGGAAGCCGTGAGTTTTCAGTGGCCACTTCAATGGAATTGAGATTACGAGACCTGGTGAATTAATTATCTCTCATGTTTCATTAGCCGGAGGATAATGATTACTTGAGCCCCATTCAAAGGACAAACGATGCACAAGAACCACCCCCTCTACCCGCCAAACCGTCGCCGCCTCCACCGCCTTCGACGCTTCCCAGTAGAACCAGGCCGGAGAAACACAAAGGTACGTGTGTATTTCTCAGCATTATAAAGAAAGTGTGACTAGACAGTCAATTAAAAAATATTACATATAAAATGTTGCAAGGATACATTCCTATATGAAGATTAAATGTAGGTAGATAATAATTTCTTACGTCATATTTTGATCCTAGCAGTGATAATGTTTAATGGAAAGTTATAAATAATAATTAATATTTTTCTTTCTTAAAAAAAAAATAATCTGAAAAACTTGAGAAAACTTCATCTAAATTCTAAAGAATGATTAGATACAAATAATTATTTGCGCGAATTCATTAGTGGGACATTATGCGAGCTGACGAGACGTCGCGAAACGTGCGTTTCAGTGAGCGGAAAAAAATGCAGGGTACCGTAGACTCGAGACGAGAGACGAGTGCAGGACTCACTTGTAAGAACTGAGCATATGTTCGACAAATGCTGCATATCGTTAGTTCCCATACAACCTGATGCGCTTTACCATCGCAATACTGCGGACAGTCGCATATCGGCCACCGTCATCAAGGCCGGATTCGCGCAAACACAACGCGTTCTCTCTTTGTGATAACCGAACGGCGCGTAGAATAGTGTATTTTTCCTCGGTATTTTTCCTCGATCATAGTATATCAACGACGTCGTCGCAGTTCGTAGTATTTTTTTCGTAGTATGCGGAAGTCAAGAGCGAGACCTTTAACCTTTTAACCTTCAGTATGAATAAAAGATCTTAGGGAACAGGATCGACGAGATAAATCGTCGGTTTTCAATTCGAGTGCGGAGGCAACGGTGCGAGACGTCGATTTTGTCAGTGGAATTTCGCGATGGAGTGACTACACTCTTGTTTTCTTGATTGGTATAACAATCTATATATATATACGCGACACTCTCTCCAGGGAAGAGACAAAGCGATAAGTGGCAAGGACGAACGGAATACTAGAGCGAATGTTATTTCTAATCGCGATTCGTACGACGTGCGTGCCGGGAAGAACCGCGATAAGCGCCGCGTGGAAGGATATTCGATAAGGGATCGAGAGAGCGAAAACACTGGGTGATGGAATGTGTTCCTGTTTTTATCTGCGACTGAGCAAACAGCTCCTAGGAGGCCTGGGCACACGCCTGGCCGATGAAGTCGCCGACATGATAGTGCGGATCAAAAGGGGCCTGTCTACGTGTTGTTATTCGCAACCACCCGAGCCGCCAGGTATGCAGAACGATTAAACAACGCATTGTTCGACGACTTATCTCCCCGGCACGGTGCCACGGCGATCGTGACATCGTACAAACGTGAGAATGTTCCAATGGAACATCTGTTCGCTCTTCATTTCGCCAAAGGTCGTCGAACCCCCAGCGGACAGAAATAGATTTCGGAAATTAATTATTTGCTTTCCGCATACATCAATTTTCGAACGTGTCGTACATATGTAATTTGATACACCGATATGTATTTATAATGTGATTTATAATATTTGCATTATAATTTATGTTCGTATGAAGATAAGATTATCCAAATATTACTGCGATATCGGCAGACAGACTGACGTTGTTAGAATTGATAACTTGACGAAAATGCTACCGAAATAATGTAGATAAATCTTACATTATTCATTATTCGGGTGTAACATATTACGTCCAATCTATTAAATCCGAGAACTTTCTCGATGTTAAGAATAAGTACGTGTTCTTTTTTCGCGCATTTATTTCAATAATCGAAATTCATGTTATCGACAGTCATCGCTCACGTGTGATTTCTACGTCTCACGTCTTCGTTCACTGCCTTAGAGAAGATCACAAGGTGTTACTAACAATTTCATTTTCTTTTTTTGAAAGAGAAACCACCTTTATCTTCTTTGTTTCCCGCAATCACCGCTTAGGAGCGTTGACCTTCCCGCTCTGATTTACGGAAGTTATTCTTGAACGCGCTTCGGATGTGTCTAAGTCCCATGCCGAGAGACCAACGGATTGACCACCGCTCTTCTTTTTTCGCGATGCTTTAAAAGGCTCGCCTCGGAGTCAAATGTCAGTTTCGCCGAGATTCTTACGACGATCGTGTCGCGTGTTCGACGAGTTCCTCGAACCGATGGTGTTTCCGAGGAATGCGCGTCTCCAGACGATAAAAGAAATCGACGACATTATATTCCTTCGATAGATCGTCTAAACGCATTCAAGTATTACACGTGACAAATTCGCGACGCAATGGCAACTATAATCAGCGATACAAAACGAAATGTATCGCTCAATTCGGCGGTACGTCGGCAGACAAATCTTTCCGAGTGTTTAACGCAGGAAACTCTTACGCAAGCTCGACTTAACTTAGCAAGTTAGTAATGTGATTGACCTGTATTTTAATGTGATTTAAATTGTGTAACGCATGACATTTCATGATACATCATCCTCATTTTTATGAATCAAAGTTTTTATCGAATTATATACTTAGTTGAATTACTCTTTCAGCAATACAAGTACTTTGTAATATTATACATATTTTGTTTGTAACATTATATTTTGTTTCGATTATTTTGACATTTTATTTTACGAATGTGTAAAAACTTATTACACAATTGATATATGTATTATGTAAATATGCGATAATATCACTGTATCAATTTACGACAATCGCTTGTTGATAAATGTTGATCTTGAATTTTTTTTACGTATTTGCAGAGCGATCACCGGATAAGAAATCAGCCACGCTACCTCATGCCGGCAGCAACTCTTCGTTGTCAGCTGAGAGAGCCACGCGGCCGCTACCACCGCCGCCCGAGAGGCAATCTTACGTGGACAAGCCCTGGTTTCATAGTATCACGAGGGAACAAGCAATTACTCTCATCAAAGAACGTATGCATTAATTAATTTTTAAGATAAAAACTATATTTCTGATACTAAAACTTTACAAAGAGAAACTCGAGTAAAAAGGTACAAATTTTTTTAATTGTCGAAATAAAAATCGTTGGTTAGAACTTTAGAACATATGAACATTGTAAAAGTAGAAACATTTTTTCAACATATTTTATCTTCATTTTTTTATTATAAAATGTTTGTTTACTTAAGACATGAGACTCATGTAAACTTCATTAGATTTGATGCGAAATAGCTATTGAATATGTAATTGTATATTTTCAGAAAGTACTTACAGTAATCCGCAAGACGGATATTTTCTTTTGAGACCGTCGACGACAAATCTCGGCAATCCCTTAACCTTGGTTCTTTGGTACAAGGATAGGGTCTACAATGTTCCGGTCAGGAAGAGAAGTGACAACAGGTATATTCCTTGTTCATTAATTTCATTATTTTAAGACGCCTTTTGCCATATATTTAACAATGGAATCTTAGCAGTGGAATTTTAACTGTCGTAAGAAAAATTATGTTAATGTTGTATTAATCTGATAAATGATTGGACAAAATCTTAGGACCAACATTTTACTAAAATTTTAATATTTCAGTTTATCTTATTTTGTTAGCATGGAAGCGACATGAAAAATTCAGTAATAACTCGCATGCAATGCACACGAAGCTATTTTTTTTAATTAATTACAAATAAAATTTGATTTAGAATGTTTCTTAAAATTCATAATTTATCATTATTTTCCTAAAATTGTTTAGATACGCGTTGGGCACCGCGAAAGTGAACGAGCTGTCGTTCTCGACGGTCGAAGAGATCGTGACGTTTCATATGAAAGAGGAACTCATGCTCCACAGCGGCGGCGTACCGACCGGAAGCACGAGATTGACTGATACTCCACCAAAGTGATTTTAGTCCGCTACGTCCGATCCCACTTTGAGCTTAAAGGGAAGGAAGAATCTTCGTTGATAATCTCGCTGTACATAAGAGAGTTTTACGTGCGACATGTATGAACACTGCCGAGCAAATATTTTTGCTAGACATTACGACAGTATAAAGAATACATTAGTAGGCTGACGAACAAAGAAGTTAAGCGGTGTGCCTTTGTAATATTTATAAGGTACGTAAATTAATCCATTCTCGCAATCGCACAAAAACATTATTATATATTATTCCAATGAAGTTTTGATTCTCGATTTCTATGTGCAATATTTATCTCGACGATTACGCGTGCCTTCAATAAAATGACGTAAACGAGCTCGATTATTGAGCAACGGATCTCTATTGCGGTAAACGTTATATATTTCTAATATATATCTCAGTCTCTTGCTAATCGGATAGACTTGTGGCTGATACGGCGTTTAAAAGTTTTTACGATAAATTTTGTGAATGCTTCATTAAGCGGGGAAATGATATATATATATATATTGTATCGTTATTTTTTCTATCAGTATTGTTATATTTTCTATCTATGCGTCGGTCACTCGTTTGATCTGTGATCGATTGGTGATCGATCGCTCGTGCGAACGTAGGATTATATCTCGGTTTTCGAACCGACCGATGTGATGGCGTGTGTACGGAAGGACTTTATTAAATCTTTCTTTAGGAAACTACAGAGACTTCACTATGCGTACGAGCGCGGGACGAGCGCATCCATGAATGAAATGGCGCAATATTGCCGATCCTATACACTCTCTCCCGGGGCGGCTGTTTACGTTCTCCCCCGCCTCCTCTCGTCCACCACCCCCACTCCCCGTCGATCGCCGATCCAATTTTGTGAACGTGAATCATACATTCATACGGACCGTGCATGCACACGTCTACGCCGCTCGACCGCGTATTTCGCTCGTCAACGAGAATGCGGACGATAACGATAACGCCGGCCGAGCCGCCGGACATGTTGATGATAAACGAAAGTCGCGACCGTCGTCGTTGTCGCGCGGTCAGTAGTGGAGTTCCGTCAGTGAATTCGATTTCTGTTGCTCTCGTGGGGAGAAGCCGGTGCCGTGCCGGCGCTCGGTTGTCGCAAAGACACTCTCGTGTGTTGCAACCGTACAATACCTTATCTCGCCTCGCGCGATCGCGACGATCGTATCATCTTATACGATCCGTGTGCGTGCCCGTGAACTTTGAGCTAAGCTAATTGATGGAAGTAGAACCGTGATGTTGACTTGGGTGTCATGAGCCGATACGTCTAACGGGATCACTTAAGAAATTCTCGGAGGAGGAGAACGCTTGCGACAAATAAATTAGGTATTCAGGTACTATACTTCTTATTGAATGTTTCTGACGTAAGAGATAATATTCATTATGCCGGTAGGATTCGTGACATTCGAGCGCTAAATGTTATCTGGTATAATAATCTTTCCTTGATAATGCATAACGGGGCGTATAACGTGGTTGATATTATATCTGTTTACTTGCTGCGCACACAGAATCCTCCACAGGTTTAATTAATTTTCATTACTTCGAGTAATTAATATATTTAATTTGAGCGAAAATCTTCAATCTTTGGTATTATAAGTTAAACTGCATTCTAACGAAAATCCAACTAAATTTCATCTATCTAGTTCTTTGAGCTTTTCTGTGAAAACTACTCCAATACTTTTGCCAGGAAGAAAAAGGAATTTTTCGGGGATTCAATTTCCCGCTTTCCGCAGGACAGGTTTGAAAGTACGCGCGAAAATAGGCCGCGATGACGTAAGATGAGGCCTAGTTACATTTCGAGAACGTGTGCGCGATGTCGTGGTACCTCCCAGTGAGTCGTCCAGTGACGGATCCGCGCGGGGAGGGCGAGGGCAAGAGTGCGAGAGAGAGGGGCGGCGGGATGAACGGATTGTACGACGAATTTGTGCGCACCGTCTCGTTAACTGTTGACAAGTGGAGCCGTCAATTGAGCGCCTCATTCAGCACGATCATTTAAGCAGCTTTTGTAGGCGCGGATCCGAGCGGGGCGAGAAGGAGGGGGAGGAGGAGGAGGCGGCGGCGGAGGAGGAAGAGAATGCAGTCGTGATCGGTGAAGCTCCAGCCACGACCTGGCCTGGCCCTTGGATGCGATAAACAATGTTCACGTGAGTCAACTGCGCTCCGCGAGCGAGAGGACGGGATAAGGACGTGGGGGAGAGAGAGAGGGAGAAAAAAGAGGAGAGATTGGAGAACGATGTTGTTGCCTGCGCGGGTAGATAAGACGTGTTAATCGTCGGGAACGCCGCCCCAGGAGCAATGGACGATGAACAGCCGGCGAGGGAGGCCAACAAGATCTGCGGAGTATGTGGCGACCGGGCGCTCGGCTACAACTTCAACGCCGTCTCCTGCGAAAGCTGCAAGGCCTTCTTCAGGAGGAACGCGCTGAAGAACAAGGTGAATTCATTTCCCCTCCCCGATTTGAAGCACCTTTATATGATTACCTCGCAAGGGAACTAAAGAATCTCAATTCCGCGTTCCTTGAATTCCTTACCTGGGCACCAATCATGAAATTTGTCGGAATGGATTCCGATCGGAATTGTCCAGTTATTCCCTAAATTTTTGTTTTGTTTTTCTACGGAAAGCTGAATAAATTCCGATCGGACTGGATTCCGATCGGAATTTATTCAGCTTTCCGTAGAAAAACAAAACAAAAATTTCATGATAGGTGCCCAGGAACCTTGAACTCAAATCTAATTTCTTGAATTCTCATGCAGACTCTATTAAACTTTCTGTTCACAATTGCTTCAAAAAGAAATCAATTTTATCTCTTAGGATTAATCTTAATATCGAGAAACTTCTTTCTTAAATTTAAATGTGACCTATAAATTATAATTAGATCATCATTCCTGAATTATTAAATTATGACTCATAATAATCTGATGAACTTTATGAACTATAAATTCTCAAAAAAATGGATTGTATCACTATATTAAATGTATTAAATGTATTAGTTATTGAATCGTTTCTAAGGAATTTGAGAAGATTAATTTTATTGTTAGTATTAAAAAACTCAATTTAAATTTAATTTGTCTGGAATTAAAAAAAAAATAGATTAAACTATTCTTAAGCCAAAAAATTTCTTTAATTATCTACATCTAATTAGTCATTTCAATCTGAATACCTTGTTATTGAGAAGAACTTTATTGGCAGATTCAAATTGAAAGTAATTCTTTTACATTATCTATATTATGTACATAATTTTTTTATGAGATGATAAAACTGATTGAGACGTATCTCATTTGACCCCCTCCCCCCAAAAGATTAATAACGGATGTATACAGAAGATGCGGTAAGCTTAAAAGCAACATCTGTACATTTAAATTTATTGACAGTGGACTGTTAAGAGCTACTAGATAAGATGTGTTTTTTCTTTCAGATACCGCGCGCGCTGTATTTTTGCGTTTAAAACAATTTCTGTCTAGCAGAGCAGAAGATTATTATGATTTATTTGTGAGACTAATTGAAAACGTGATAGATGCAGATATTAATAGAACAAAATTTTTTTCTGCATGATATTTTTTAGATTTATAAGTTACCAATAAATAAACAAAATAGCATACTTTTTGCATGAAGCTGAAGAAAAGCATGTTCTTGTTGCAGGACTTTAAATGCCCCTTCACGCAAAACTGTAGCGTCACAACCATAACCAGACGATTTTGCCAAAAATGTCGTTTGGATAAATGCTTCAATATTGGCATGCGCAAGGAGTACATCATGTCTGAGGAGGACAAGGTCCTGAAGCGCAAGAAGATCGAGAAGAACCGCGCGAAGAAACGGACCCAGTCCGACAATGGCAAAACGTCGAAGATCAAAAAGGACTGCGTGGACGACTGTACGTTCGAGGACACGTCGATGTCGGTCAATTCGGTCGCGTCGACGATGTCGGAAACGTACTTTTGGGAGTCCGACAGAAAGTACACGGACCTGGACGGCAATAGGCAGAACGTCGTCGAGAGTATGAGCCCAGTGACCGCGGCGAGCGTGCCGAGTCCCTCGAGTCCACCGGAGAACACGAACATCGCCGAAACGAAGACGTTGGACATGCTGAAGGAGTCCGGTTCGAGGTCCAATCTTGCGAGGTACGGCAGACTTGTCTAGTATGCGTGAGAACGGCGCAGAAATGAAATATCGATAGATAGAGATTAAACAGGTATTGTGTTCTGTTTACAGCCACGCGAGATTCACCGATCTCATTGTGGCGCCTCAGAGCGCAGGGACGGACAAGAGCTCTCCTCCGAATTCGGGGAAATACGAGCAGAATTCGTTGCAATTCAATTCCGACTTTGTAGATATTAACCGCGAGTCGTCGAGCTACGGCTCCGCGTTCGAGGAGAATCTGCCCAGTTACTCCAAATTCGAGCAAACGCGCGAACGGAATTCCCCCTTCCTGTTCGTCGATTGCGTTTCGCACAGCGGGACAGGCCAGTCCGACCCGAGCTCGCCGTCGCAACTCACGAAGGAGGAGGAGCCATCGATATGCCAGAAGCCGAAGGAAACGTGTTCGAGCGGGAGCAACTTGGTCGCGAAGTTCAAGCAGGATCCCGGCCTGCTGGCAAAGTTCGTCAGCGATCCGAATTTAGTCGCCAAGATATTTCAAGATCAGAGGGTAATAATGAAGATTATGACGGACCCCGATATGGCCACGTGCCTGGCGGCGGATCCGTGTATCGCGCAATTCTTGGAGAAGCACAACGCGGCCGATACGACGGTCACCGCGCGTGACCGTGATGTCAAAACGAAAGTTCAATCGAGAGAGGCTGCGCAGAGTAATGGCAGCTCGGCGGCTGATTCCAAGTATACGCCGAAAGCCAAAGGGAGTCACGTGGACAATCCGATTCTGACGGACTTGATTACGAATCGTAACGCGGAGGAGTGCAAAAATCAAAATTTGGAATCTAGTAGAAGTACAGACTGGAATAAAAATACAGCTGACGTTACTAGAGATGTTCTTCAGGACGTTCAAAGGTAGCCCGATACGCGTCATCATGAGTATCATGTTTTAACGACGCGCTGTGGAATCCGCCGCTGCAACTTTAATTTTTGTTTCAGGATACCAATTGCTGCTAATTCTATAGAGTCTATCTTATGTGAGGCCATTAAATTGGAATATTCAGCGTTTTCTAGTTTCGGTGGTAACCAAAGTAGCAGGGAGTTGAATGACGCCGAGAGAGCGAAATTGAACGAGCTGATAGTTGCTAACAAAGCGTTATTAGCTCCGTTAGACGATGACATAACGAATTTGGTTGGCGAGGAGTGTAAATTCAAGGTAAAACACATCTCGAAAATTCATGTCTCGTATATGCGCAATAGGAAATGATCGATAATGAATTATTTACAAAATATTTCTTTGCAGAATAATTTTGGACAATCTGATCCAATGTTGTTAGACGTTATAAATTTGACAGCTATAGCAATTAGACGCCTGATAAAGATGTCCAAGAAGATAAACGCCTTTAAGAATATGTGTCAAGAGGACCAGTTGGCTCTGCTGAAAGGCGGCTGCACGGAAATGATGATCTTAAGGTCGGCCATCAATTACGATCCGGATAAAGACATGTGGAAAATACCTCATAGTCAAGAGAGCATGTCGAATATCAAGGTTGACGTTTTAAAGGAAGCGAAAGGAAATCTGTATGCGGAGCACGCGAGATTTGTCAGAACGTTCGATCCCCGGTGGCGGGACGAAAACATCATTCTGATTTTAAGCGCAATCGCTCTGTTTACTCCCGAAAGACCGAGAGTCGTGCATGGCGATGTCATTAAATTGGAGCAGGTAAATCGGCTTGAAACTTTTTAATTAACTTGTCAGTCTGAGACATTCTTATATATTAATATTAAAATATATGTACATAATTTAAAGTAATTTGTATAAATAAAATTTAGAATAACGTGGAAGTTGGCAGTCAGTTTATAACATGTTTTATAGCAGATTCTTATTTTTTTTTATCTGTGATATAAGATCGATTAAAAAAAAATTCGCTCGACCATATTTTTCATCGATTTCTTTCTTCCAGAATTCGTATTATTATCTCCTCAGACGGTATCTCGAGAGCGTTTATCCTGGCTGCGAAGCTAAGTCCACATTCCTCAAGTTAATACAGAAGATTTCTGAACTCCACAAATTGAACGACGAGGTCGTGGGAGTTTACTTGAACGTCAATCCATCCAGCGTGGAACCGCTGCTTATAGAAATATTCGATTTAAAGCACTGATTATTAGCTTGTAAAGTGTCGTGAGTTTCCACTTTGTGTGTACAATCGGAGAAATTGAATTAACGCATTCGAATATTGCATCCTTTGCGCTTCGTGTATTCCTACTAAGGTTATCCTTAATCGAGGATGAACCGCGTGTTGGCTAATATCGCCAATCCGGATAATTATAAAAATGTGATTATCGTAAGTCAAATCTTCAACTGCATTGCCTCTTTGTATAAACGGTATCGTGTAGCAATTTAATCTTTAAATATCTTCAAGCGATGTGGAATGAAGACTTATACGTGTAAAATATCGAAGTAGCTTAAAGAAAACTGGAAAGTACGTGCGGCCGCGCGTAAAAGTCGCCAGGAGTCAACTACACGTAGAATACGGACGTTGATACAGATGGCTGTCAATGTCTGTTGTAGTTTAGTAGCTATCATCACAAAATGGAACGGCGAGCAATTTACGCGCGTCAATTTCGAATAAAGTTTGACTAAACTTTAGGATACTAATAAGGTAAGCGTGCCGTAATCAACAACAATATTTCGCTTCGTAGCAAGCACATATTGTATCATTAAGTATTTCGCGGAGTATCTTTTTCGATATCGTGCTCACTGCGTACTGAGAATAAACGTGCGCGTACAACGACAGCATAATAATTCCTAGGGTGGCTGTTTCGGTCATTTTTCTCGGGAAATAGTCAAATATATATATATATATATACATATATACACATATATTTTTTAATATGTGGACCGTTAAACTTTAAGTAAATGAGAAATGTTGTTTAATGCGACGTGGCCTGCTCATATATATTATATATTGTATAATTATAATTATGTTAAAAATTTGTTTTCTAAAAAATGAGATTCCAATGCAAACTCAACTATATGAATTATGGTAGTTCAGCTTTAGCCAGTGTCTAAATGTAAATGAGAGAGAGAGAGAGAGAGAGAGGGAGGGAGGGATGTTATACTTGTATGTGTGTTGCCGCAATGTACACGAGATAAATTGTGATATATCCTGATATAAATATATTTTTCAAAAATTACGCTGTAACGTAATTTCACGCCGGCGATAAGACGCTGCTTAAGACGCAAATGAGGCTTCTCTCGTACTATGTGCTTATATTTCAATTAACAGTAACGATAATTCTGTTACATCACTCACCAGATACGACACGTCTCGCCGGATCTCCCTTAATCATCTGCGTGCGTTTGTCGGTATGAAGCCAAAAACGTACAATATGAGGATTATTACCGCGCCGATTAAGCCCGCGAAGAACACCAAGCTGAAGATAGACAAAAGCAAATATAATGCAATTTTAATGATCAGAGAGAAAATCCACGATACGCAGCTGCACGCCGTCCATAAGCAGCCCCATGCCGTGTCCCAGATGGCTTTCAGTCCCATCGCTTTTATCGCTGTGAAATACGGTGCGTATAAGGGAAAACAAAATCCATATCTCGATTGCGCTATAAAAAATTACTCGGGTTTTTTTGTTACCCTGTTTATTTTTTCAAGTTTATCTTTACGAGGATAGTGATACACTAAAATGCGTCATTCTCCGCACCAGCGCACGCTCTAGAAGATTTCATTATATTGCTTTCGTTTTCGTAGAAATTTATATACATACAATCGATATTTACAACTTGTAATTTTTACAGAAACGATTCTTTCATTTTTTTTTCCCGCAGATCTGTGTTGCTTATTATTTGTATAGTATTTAGATTTGCTACACCTGTGCTTCTCGTAATCGCTCCTAATCGGGATCGCGATCTTTCCGGTTGTTCACAATCACGCGAGATAATCCGTTTGTTACTTTTGCAACGCGTTTGCAGATAAAATATTTCAGCGCCGAAAGCTAGAGAACGCTAGCACATTTTTCGAAACTTTCTCATTTATTTGTCTTATCACGTACTTTCCCCGTTTCCGTGAACGGGAGCACTACTGCCGGTATGATTTTCGTCGGTATGATTTTCGTCGGTATGATTTTTCAATTCCACCGAATGTTCTTCCTTCTGCGTTTCCGGATAACGGTCGCGCTTGTAATGGAAAAAGATCTCAACGTTGCTGTCGTACGGCTTGACAAACTGACAGTTGATCTTCTCCGCGGCCAGGTAGCAGGCGCCTAACGCCGACGATGTCGTCAAACGCAGCAGGCTCAACTCGTCTACGACGTGCCTGTCGTGGATTTCGTTCACGAAACCGTTCTTCATGTATTTCCACGACTTCCATACAGATCCGACGCAGATCACCTTTAAACCGCCTTGAGCCAGTTTGAGATCCTGAAAAAAATAACGCAAAATTATTGTTTTCTTTCATTGTTGAAGTTTTATTTGATTGACAAATTAAATCACGTTTTATCTCATTTTCTAAGATACTGACGTTATGGGCCTTCTTCGAGACGGCGTTAATATGCTTCGCCAAAAGTTGTCCAGCTTCCTCGAAGAGCTTCAGGCAGAGCGGATCGCCCCTATCGCAGCCGGTCGCGACTTCCATAGTGAACTCGGCAATGGTGCTTTTGTTGAAGTTTTTATACATATACGGTAATATAGCGTTTCTATCGGTCACATTGAAGTAATTTCTCATCGCCGGCCAAACGTAGCTTATTGGCTCCGGTGCTTTCACGAAATCGTCGATATCATCGAATACATATTTACAGGCGCGATGGGCGATCCAGTAAGCTTGAAACATTGAGGAATTTATTTAAACGAGACTTTACCGAGCATTATTAATCAAAAGAATAAAATATCATTTACGAATTTTGTTTTATTCATAGGATAAAATTAAGTTAGATTCAAGAATTTTAACTCTATTTTAATATTTATTTTTTTTCTATTAATTTCTATCTATTCTAAATCTATTAATGAAAAGCTAATTTTGAATTTAATTTTGGAACTAACTTTCCACAATATGTTCTTTTACAGTAAATAGTACGTACCTCCCCCCTCGTCGCCCATCATGTATCCCCATCCTCCGCAATTATGAGTCGTCCCGTCCGGATTGATCAGCAAAGCATTGCTGCCAGTTCCAGCGATCAACACGATCCCGCCGGATTCCAGGCCAGTCCTAAGGCTGCCAAGAGTATCTGAACTAATAACATAGTCCTTGGCGGATTGTGGATATTTTTTCAACAAAGTTCCCACAATCTGACGATTGGTGGTTTCCTCCTCGCAACCGCTTAAGGTAAGTCCCTGTTGATGAAAGAAATCGCCGAATAAATTTTCTCTTTCGAGAAAATCAAAGTCTATTCTATTTAATCGAAGATTTTGAAAATTGAAAATGCCACAAAATAAATACACAAAATAAACTAGATCGTTTGTCCCAAAATTATTTTAAGTGACATTAATGTGCCATTTAAAATAATTTTCGATCTGTTACATTCATAATTATTGCAGTTGTGTTTGTGCAATTATTAAAGTATAATTACATGTAATTATATGTTACTGATACCGAAAATACTCTATTTTTACTTACTACGCAATCTAAAGGAACGGTTTCTGGTATATCTAACGTTCGTTTACCCTGCTCGATCATCGCGCTGAGTCTGGCAGCTGTTTCATCTATTCCGATTGTCTAGAAATAAATCAAATCTCTGCATCACTCCTTTGTGATAATTTTCCTCAGCAAAACAACATTTTCATAATTATTCGAATTTTTTTGAAAGCGCTGTGGATTTTTTTTTCAAAAATTCCATTGAAATAGCTTTCTCCCTTGATTCGCGCAGCACTTTAAAGATAAGCCATTCGTATCTTTTTTTTTTTAGTTACCCAATGATTAGTGTCCGGTCCTTTAACTTCTGTTAGCTTGGCACCTTTTCCATCGAGTATTACGAGTGTCGAGTGTGTACCGCCTCTGAAAGTTAATTAATTGATCATCATTAATGAGTGACCGATTGATTTCGCGAATCGTGACGGAATATTTCCCGTTGAATTTCACTCCTGAATATCGTGTATCGAAAATTCTCACTATGCATGTACAGCGCCGAGTAATTACATAATCAGTAGTTACATTTTCTCTTATTCAATGACTCGATTATTTTCTTAATAAACAAAGATATATATCGACGAAGATACATACACTCAGCGGGAGATATGTATGCATGACCTGTCATAGTTAAGCTCGGATTAATGAACGCCGATTGCTGCTATCAGTGCCTGAGATATCCTGTGTGCGCGTCTCTCTTTCTCTCTCGTATAAGAATTATAGGAATCATTCGGTATCCTGAATCGAAAAATTATTAAATATTTTATAATAATAAAACGATAAATTAAAATTCCTGTCTCCGGAAAGAAAAGAGAGAAAAAGAATAACATTCGGATAACATTTGTTTTTATTATTAAAAAATCACTTCCGATTCAGAAATATCTTTTGTGTAAGAATTGTAGCAATCATTCGATATCCTGAATCGAAAAATTATTAAATATTTTATAATAATAAAACGATAAATTAAAATGTCTGGCTCCGGAAAAAAAGGAGAGAAAGAGAGTAACATCGGATAACATTCGTTTTTATTATATAAAAAACCACTTCCGATTCAGAAATGTTATCGCATAAGATGTGGAACTTAGTGTTTTTTAATTTTGATCGACATATGTGTAATTTCACTACTTTTTTACAGTTTGCGAAGTATCAATTATAATGAATCGCGTAGCGCTGATCGCATCTTGCTTCCTATTTAAAAAATCAAGATTTTAATTATCTGCGCGGTTACAATTTTGCGAACAACGGCAGTGATATATTTGCATTTCTCTTTCAATCTTCCTCGATGAAGACAAAAATAGCCCCTTTAAATATGCGTAACTTAACTGCGACACGATAAGATAAATTTTTTAATACGAGGCGAGAGCAAACGCTACGTCGCGAAAGAATGAAATAAGCGAAGGAAACATCCGAAATGAACGCACGCATTGTCGACCAGCAATGATCTTCAGATTAACGGCCTTCAGTTATCGATCGTGCCATTATTTCGTTTACAAAAGATAAAATTGCAGGCGGAAGAGCGAGATACGTATTTCACAAGATTGATATCATTCCGGATTTTCCGGGTTGATTTTTAAATGGAAAAACGAAGTTACACATTTCATAGAATTCAGTATCTCGCGTCTCCGAGAATTAAACTTGTTACATCGTACTTGCTAAAGGCCGCGAAATAACGCAACGTATCATAAAAATGTAAATATGTAAATATTTTACGTTATTTTTATTGCGAGTCCTACTGTTTGTTTTGTTTATTTGCTTATTTTGCTTATATATAATCATAGATAAATTTTAATTGTCTCGAAAGAGAGAGTTTAACAGAATTTCTCTTTGTTACAGGAGTTCGCAAGAAGATTCAATTAAATTGAATTAATTAGATACGATTGGGAGATGAAGGAACTCACCCCTCTATACCGCCGATCCTAATATCCTCGGAGAATTGCGGCTCACGCAGCGTAAGCGTCGCAGCTTCCTGCACCAGGTCCGCGGACTTCATCATCTTCGCCTGCTCCCTCAGCTCCCTGCGTAACTGATACTCATCCACGATCTTCGGCTTCTTCTCCTTCTTGCCCTTCTTCTTTCCTGCCATTTTTCAAAATCGCTTATTCAGTTTCCTGCGACGAACTTCGAAGCTCGATGCGGACGTGTCACGAGGATTCGGCAGGATCTGGATGTGACGGGATAATGCATTGCAGGACGAAATTTATTGCCAGCTGGATAACTCAAGTAATGAATTAATTGAATAACGAGTGAACATTTCTAAATAGCGTTATCTATGATGCGTTCTTAGGAGCAATTTGAAATTTTATCACATGCTTTCTAATATCAATTTATTGCGAAAAATTGGAGCGTGATGGAAAAATGGACGTGATTGAACAAATGTGTGACTCTATTTAATGCTTATCAAATCTAGCAAAACGTTATTTCCCAATTATAACTCACAGTTATAATACTTGTTATCGTTTTCATCATCAGTGTTATAATCAAATTTAATTGCTAGAAATTATTTGATTGATAAAATATCGTTATTCGAACGGATGCCGCACTTCCTGCAGTCGATCAGATTAGTCTTTTTCAATCAATGATTATGATTGTTATACGTAATTTTGACTTTAATGACAAATTTCCGCTGTACAAGAACGCGAAATGCCCAGAAGCTGATAATCATTAGCACATATAATATATAATTTTCATATTAAAATCGAACAATCTCGCACACACATAAGATCAAGTAGACTTGCTTGCGGGATGGCGTTTGCATTACTATAGTACATACGTATACTTAGCGACGGACGACTTGGCACGTATTCACTTCATACTAAAAAAGCGTTTTATCTCGACGTAGCATGGGAGATACATGCTCCGGGAGATAAAAGATACATGCATAATCATTCGAAAACAGATTGCTGAAATAGCGACGGCACGTTACGCGCCGTAATACTGCCGCCTCCGGACGAGGGAGAGAGAGAGGCAGGGAGCGTGTCTCACATATTTTCGACGCTTCGAAAGCGATACTTATTGTTAGCGATGTTAGTCCCTTACGCTCTTGCGCTCCGCAATTGCGAACGGCGTTGATTATGCACAGCATGCTATTGGACGTCAAAGCGCGAATTGCGAGCGTGCCGTTATTGAATTATTGATAGCAGTCTCTTCTCTCTTTCTCTCTTTTTTTCGCGCAGAAACCGCGAACGCCTGCGTCCCGACAAGCGCACTTCGCCTATTCGCACACGTGGCGGCTAAATCTTGATAAACTAACGAGAAGTAAACACAGAGTCATTATAGTGAAAAAAATATAAAAAAAATACTGTAATTTAAAAGAGATGTGGGAAACGATTTCAAACTTTTAACTTTACTTTGTCGTAATTCTTCCTAGAAGGAGCGACTTGTAAAAAAGAAATTAGTATGAATATAATAATGTACTGATTAAAGTGCGATCCATTGATCAACTCCAAAGTTGGCGAACTAAGGAAATAAACGGTCATCAAAAAAATACATGCAAGAAATGTTATGTAAGAAACGGTTAATTCAAGAAACAGGCCTAAGTTCAATTTTTCTCACATGTAACATGTGATGTTAGTAGGAAAGAAGCTAATCAAGTATAAATGAGAAAATATATTAATTTACAATTTGAGACAATCTTTTTCAAGTTCTACTGATTCTCTTTTCAACGGAGAGAATCGCGAATCTCTAAACAGAGCAGTTTGTGTTTGTATGTGTATACGTGTGTGACCAGGGCGAAAGGCATTTAAAATCCTCGCTCGGGAAAAATCGCGCGTCCTTGAAACCGGTTCCCGATAAACCTGAATTGAAGCGAAGGACGTGCTCGGCCCTCCGATTTTCCCAGGGTTCGAAGGGGGAGGAGGAGGGCCGTGCCGATATATAACTCACCACGAAGACTCTCGCTCTCCTTCGGAGAGCCGAGAGAGCTGAGGAAACAGGCCGGATGGTGAAAGAGAGAGCGCGTTCAGTTCGTTCTGGCGTGCGTGCCGACGGTGAAAAACATGATACTTTTCACCGGTCTTTCCAAAAAAAATGAAAAAAATTCCGCGAGAAACTATCTCGGAGCGGAGTGCCGTGATCCAGCTGGGAAAATCGCCCCGTCCCCGTGGCGGCGTGAACGAAAGCTGCCGATCGTTTTTCCCCGCCGAAGAAACGAAACACGATCGACCGCACCGCGCGACGCTGCCCCCGTCACTGCCGGCCCGCCGTCGTCGCTCCGCTCCGCTCCTCCTGCCTCCTTCCTTCCATTCCCGAATCCCACTCCACCGCGCGTGTCCCACGCGTCTCTCCGGTCTCACGTGTCGCGTGCGTCAACGGACGCATGTCTTCTATAAAATGTCATCGAACCGAAGAATGGGACGGGACCGGAAAGGTAGATTTCGAATCGTTCACGGATGGAAGAGCGGCTTCGCGAGAACGAACCGTATAAGCTGTACAAGCGACTTATAGTTTTTTGGTTAACTGCCTACCGCAGATAATTTCTGAGGCGCACTACGTTAAAAATACTAAAATAAATCACTTTTACCTTCTATTCTGAATTTCTGAATACAGAGGATAACACATATTTACATATTGCTTTTATTGATTTACACACACAACATTTATATATATACATATATTATATCGTTAATATACTCTGTCTAGTCCCTCCACTTCTTTCTTCTCGTCGATGTTTCCGTTTATATTTATGGAGTTGATCCGCAGCATCGTGTATTGTATTCTGTAGACTGAAAGACAGAAACGTCGAGCGTATTAGTATGTGAACGAAGCGGAGGAGCGAAAGAAAAATATCCCTTTGATGTCTTACAGTTTATACGGCGATACTGTTTCCTCGGCTTGAACCTAAAGCGAGTCTTCGTGTGGGAGAGAGTCTTTTCTATGACCGTCGCGTCGACCGAGACCAGTTCTCTGTTCAGGATCGGCCTGCCCACGAGGGTGAAGTCCTTACTGCCGACCAGCAACACTTTCTCCAGCTTCAGCTGATCGCCTATGTTCGGCGGCCAGAATCCCTCGATAATTATAATGTCGTTTTCCGTCACCTTGAACTGCTTCCCGCACACTTGCACGATCGCGAACGCACGGCCGATCCTGTCCGTTGCGATCTGACTGTTGATCTCGCTTGTCACGTCTGCAAACGAGACGCCATTCGTTAGAACTCATTCGTAAAAATTGAGTGGTTCTCGTACAGAGATAAGTTACCAGTGCATATTTTCTCCCTCTCTTCGTCCCACTCCTGTACCTCCGTTTGATAATCCGGGATTGGTCTCATCCATGGTGGTTTAACCACTCTGTACTCCGCTCTTGGCATCTCCCACAATCCTAACGCTGAAACAAGATTATTTCTCAATATCTTTTACATACTGTGCAAAATCTTGCTGGACGATTACATGCCTTCGTCTCAGAATTTACATATAAAACTGCATTAATAGGTCTACCATAACATTTTAATGCAATGAAATGCAATGCTCAATATTTGTCTTGCACCAAGTAAAATTTGTCAAAATTTATCACTTTGTCCTTTTGCTACATGATTTTATGTATCTCGTTTCGAAGTTGCATCTAAAATTATCGATAGTACTTTAACTTTTCATAAAATTTTAATCCAATAAAACATCGATATTTCAATCTTTAAAATTAAAACCTTGAATATTGTTTACAGTGGATGGGAAGGGAGGTTATGTTTGCGTTCAAGCAAGAGGTTAGATAACTGTTGCGCAATTTTTGTAAAATAACAATTCGCAATTACATACCGGGATAATATTGCTTGCAAATTGCGACCGGTGCCACTCTTCTCAGACAATTACTCGCCGCGTAATTGAGGAGTCTTGCGAAACCGAGTAACGTCGCCATCGTGACACACGCGGCGCCGGCGGAAGAATAAATAAACTCCAGGTGGACGCGTGAAAACGCGAATGTTATCACTTATCAGTCTTTTTGCAGAAAAATAACTTTTTCCCCGCAAAAAAGTTGTTTAATGAATAAAAATGAAATAACGATATCACAATTGATTGTAAAAGTTCTCCCGCTGCCAATGTTTTTTTTATTCATGGACGAGGAGAAAGCTGGGAATTATTAAAGGCTCGTTAATTTACTTTAATTACTTAATTCATCGCGCTCATACAATCTTTCTTTTTGTGTGTTAAACGCAAAATTAATAATTCATTCACGTTAACAGGATAATATGTGTATCGCACACACGTTAATCTCTGAATAAATTATTCGGGTTTCGATCGAGCTCGCGCGCTCTAGTCTAGAGCGTTTATTGCGCGCGAGCAGACACGTAGGAGCGAAGCAGTCAGCAGACTGCGCGCGCACCGAGTCATCGTACGGTTCCGGTCGCGCGCGCGCACGCGCCATCGACGGCCGGGCGGTCGGGTCAGTTTCCGGCCGAGTGTGTGACGACTCACGGACGTCCGACGAGACTGGTGGTGAGTGGTGATGAGATTGCTTGCAGTGCTTGCCGCGGAGCGCGCAGAAATGTCGCACGCGTAAACCGCGCGACGGTCGCTTGTTATGTTTGACCGTCCCGCCGCGGGTGATCCCGGTGATAGTCGTCGCGTCTCCGTCGCAGGAACGACCGCAGCAGCCCGATCCAGCGGACCTCGTCATCACGGTCATCCCGTCTCCTTCCTCGCCGCCTCCCCGCTGTTGCCGCGCTCGGCGCCCACGGTTCGGTGACACGACACGGCGTCGTCCCGGTGCGACCCGCGCGCACCAGAAGCAGCATGCAGTTCTACAAGGACAGGCTGCTGTCGCCCGGTCAGCTGAAGCGGCTCAGCGAGCACAAGTACAGCTGCACGAGCAACAGCCTCCTCGACGGCCTCCTGCAGCCATGGTGGGACTGGCTGGTCAGCAAGGTGCCGCTCTGGCTCGCGCCCAACCTCATCACCGTGCTCGGCCTGATCGTCAACATCGCCACCACCCTGATCCTCGTCTACTACAGCCCGGACGCGAGGGCCGAGGTGAGGGCCGAAGGCCTCTGCTTACCGATCTCGCCTAACCTGCCCTCCGGACAATCGACCGCCTGTATTCGCCGCGTATAGTTCCATCCCGCTACGTCCTGGTCTTTCCGCGCGCGTATCTTCCGTGACGCGCACATTTTCCTTATCGCGAAAATTAATGAACTCCTCCCTGATTGTATCGAACGTCGTATCGTCGAAGGCTGTTTGCTTTTGATAAGCTGTCTGCTGTGACAGTTCTTGTTAATGTTTTGAAGTAGCTCGTACCCCACTAGCGTGTCGTGTCGTTTAAATTTTTTGCAAGTGAAAGATTCATCAAGATCGCGCAAAAGGTCTTTCGATCAGTCGTCAGCGGCAAAATCTAAAAAATCCTCAAATCGAAAATTTTCTAACATTTCTGACATGTTAATTGCACAAACGCATGAAGTTACGAAGCAGAAAATTGTTTGTTTTCGAAATAACTTTGTATTACTTTTCGTATGATTTTTAAAATTTTTTTTATCAGGATAATATTTCCACACTCTCAGGTTTGCACATTTGAAATTACTTTGATCGATTTATTGGTAAATTTTGCAGAAAAAAGGTAGCATAAAAAAAGACATAATTGCTAATCATTATGAATCGATGAATATTTTCTGATTGTAGAGAAGGTATTATCAGCGAGTATGCAAATAACGCGAATATATAATGATTCATCAATTGTTGGGGCAGTGGCATGTTTTGCTCTTATATAACGGTCATTATTATTATTATAAATCTAGTATCATCTATGCAATTGTGTTCAAATATATCTTAACTTTAAAACAATTGAACAGATGTAGACTGAAAAGTCTTGATAACATTTATAATCCATATAATAAACTGAAAATGTTATAGCTGCAATAAAATTGGCTGATGTATTATTTTTTGTTTCTTTCAGGCACCTAGATGGGCATGTTTTTTATGTGCACTCGGTCTGTTTATATATCAGAGTTTAGACGCTATCGACGGTAAACAGGCAAGGAGAACCGGCACGTCTACACCCTTGGGCGAGTTGTTTGACCATGGATGTGATTCGATATCGACAGGTGAGTAGATGCCTGTCGCACTGTCTCTCGATGTTCCTTGCATTAGAAACGTTTTAATTACTGATATCTTTACCCCCTTTCTTTTCAGTGTTTGTAGCTTTGTCGGCGTGTATAGCTGTACAATTAGGATACTACCCAACATGGATGTTTTTCCAGTGTTTCTGCGCAATGACACTTTTCTACTGCGCTCATTGGCAGACATATGTGTCAGGTATAAAACCAATTTGTATATAATAAACAGAATAACGCAGTGCATGAGTTTTGTTTAATTATATTTATTCCAAAATGTCGTTTTTCTAATTAAGGTTCCTTGAGATTTGGTAAAGTGGATGTAACGGAAGCACAGTTTACAATCATAGCTATTCATCTGATTTCCGCAATCTTCGGTCCACAAATCTGGATGATAGAGGTTGTATTATTTTCAATTACGCTTTCTGTATTTTACATGGCAAGAATATCTTGTGTAGCAATTGAAACACGTTTCTCTTTTTTTGGCTTTCTGCACGGCTGCAGTTTAATAAACAGGAAACATTAGTTTGCTTTGCTTTTTTTTTTTTTTTTTAAATACAATTACATTATTATTCCAAATTGTTACTAACGCAAGCTGTTCATGTAACTATACGCTCTTGTGTAACCACTTACACTACCATTTTTACAAAAATGATTTATGTAGCGATATTTTTGCCAATGATAAAATTAGCTCGATACTCGAATCTGCATTTAAAAAGATATAACCCATAGTACAAGCAAAATTTAAAAAATTTTGCTTATGTTGCTGTGGGTTTTAGATTTTACGGTAAGTAATTTGGAAGTAGCTTGGCACACATACATTCATAGAATCCATATTTAAAAAAGTTGTAAATCTACAAAATTAATATAGCCCTCTTAATTATTTTTATTACATCTGCTGGATATATAAACTAAAGAAAATTATTTCACTAACAATAAGTCTGTTAGTCTTTATTTGGACACGTAAAATTCTCAGTGACGGAAATTGAATATAATGTATGCTATTATGCTCTGAAAAACAATGCTCGATTTCTTGTAATTTATATCTGACGTAATATTTTTTTATACCTATATACACAAAAAGATAAAACATATATTACTACATTATCAGAAGTTACACTTTGTGCTGCTTAAAAATTACCCGAAAGATTTTTGCTATGAAAGATTTCACCTTGGTATCCACGATACTTGCTAAAGTTAATGAGAGTACCATTATACATATACATATACATATACATACAACGTCATTTAATAAAGGTATTTTTTGCAGATACCATTCTTAGATGGTTTTATGTTTAAGTATTTATTAGGAGTTATGACAGTGGTGTGTGCACTGGCAAATTTGTATTCCATATTTTCGGTGATTTTCACCGGAGGAGTGGGCAAGAATGGTTCCACTGTGGCTGTAAGTCTGTTAACTAGAAATATTTTATTGAACATGCAGAAATGGGAGCAGCATGGCATGAGGAGCGGCGCTGAGATTACTTCTTTACTGCAAAATATTTACTGATTTTTAACACGCATTTTTACTTCTGTATTCCCTACTAAATTATGCCCCCCCCCCCTTTACACTCTTGTTTTCGATAACCTTATATCCTGCGATTCTCATATGACTGATAACTGTACTTGTTCCATATGTAAATTCGCATTTTCTCAAATTTTCAGCAAGTTGTTAGTGTTTCAACATATTGTAAACATTTTTTTCCTGATACAAATGATTTTTTTTTTTTTTTAATGTAAAAATTAGACATAGTCTGTGTGTCTCTCTTTTGACGTATTCATAATGAAAAATCTTGTGTCTATGCATCAGTTTCTTTATAAATACATAATAATGCTCTTTTGAAACAATTTCAAGTCGGGAAATTTTTTTCAAATAGTTTAAGAATTTTAAGAGAATTCTAAGTTATATATTTAAATTTTTGTATAAAAGATCTAAATGTAGATAAATATTAGGAAATTTCTTGATTTTCTCATTTGTAGCAAATGTACATTACATTCTTTTTCATATTACGCTTCTGAAGAAAATACAATAAGCACACTTGCCTATATAGATAAAATACTGAGCTTGCGAAATTTGCATTAGATATAACAAATACGGCAACAGAAAAAAAAACTGGTTTTCTTTGACATTGAATTTATGAGACGTGTTATTGAGACGTAAAGGGCGAGATAGCCTTTAACTTTCGACTCATCGTACTCAAATCAGCTGCTCCCTCGTGCCTTACCATCTTGCAGTTTTTTATTGCAATAAGAAAGAAAGCATGTTCGTTACGTTTGTACGTGCAGTAAATACGACCACAGATAGAACTAAGCCCAGAGAGGTGTTATTGCGGCAATTTGGTATCGAGAGATGTAATTTATGTATAAACACAGTACATACACATGCAGGTGTACACGTATACAAGAACATGCTGTAATGAGCATTTCTCATAAACGAACGAAGATCTTGTCGCTTTGTTTAGATCCCTGTACTCGGTGTAGGCACGTTGAATAACTACATAGCAGTGGTCTTTTATGCAGGCTACGTTCACGTGTTCCTTGAATTCTGTAAAGTCTTTGAATCTGGTGGGATTGGAAAAAACGGTTCCACAATTGCAGTAAGTCCCTTAAAGAAATGGCATTTTCTCCTAGAGAGCAACGTATTTTCTCATATATCTTTTGCCATTCTTGTACAGTAGAGATGTTGTCTGTTTGGTACATTTCTTCATTTTTTTTTGCTTGCTGTCCTCTCTACCTCTCGATTCTTCTTCTACTGGGAAAACTTACGTCGGGTGTTTGGTTGGATTACTAAACATCTATGTATGGCCGTCTGCATATTAAACCACCAGAGTGATATTATATCTCGATATCTCGCACAATTTATATAAAACGTTTCTTTTGTCTAATAAAGAATTGCGCTTAATATAACAAGCTCTTCAAATAATCTCTTTCTCTGCTCGAGAAATTTATGCTTCTATTTAGCCTACTTTTATTGTTACTTGAATTAAGTAATTGTAACCTGGATAAGAAAAATGCTTCTCTAGATTTAAAAAGGATGTGTTATTAATAATAACTTTTATTCGTACATACAAAATTTTATAATGTCATATTTAATTGTACAAAATATAAAGTTTTATTTACTGTGCAGTTTTTACATCTCGATTTCAGTAAACAGATGTAAGATATCTGTTTTAATAAGAAGGATATTATTCGCACTTATTGAAACTTGCTATACGTAGCTTATTTTTATGAAATATGCTTGCAAAGAAAATTGTGTGTGTTATTTTGTATGTGAAACGAAAAAAAAGACCAACACTTTTTTGTGTATGACCGAATGCTGCACAGTGATAGCTTTAATTTCCTCAATTTTTTTTTTTTATTAGCTCAGACTCGGACTTCGCGTCACTAAATATTATTTCTTGCACTTATTTAATTACATATTTGTGGTATTGTAGCAGCAAACTCTTTGTCCTGCATCTTTATAATTTATAAATAAATTTTATTATTTTTCCCTCGAAAAAAAATTTTTTTTTAATTACGAGGATTATAAACGATTAGCATATTGCTCAAGATAACAGGAAGGAAAGAATGTCAAAGTTCCATGTATAAATTTCCGTGCACATTTCCTAGACAATAAATAAAACATGAGGCTTGCATCACATTTGCAGTCTGATTACGAACAGCAGCCAGAATTTATAAAAACAATAAGACAGTATTTATAGAAACAATTCGTTCAAATTTGAATGCGTATCAAGTAACAAAAATATTTTATCGTATATAACATTGTATGTATCTGTTCTATTAGTTCTGTGATAGCATTATTAGGATTGTGATTAATACGGCGTTAAAACGAAATTGTTTCAAAAGTAAAAACAGCAGATGTACTTTTTGAGATTTAGCTAATTAACATGTCAGGAATATACGGTGTGTAAGAAAGTCCTCGACGCGAGGCTAGCCTCTGATGACTAACCAAAAGATCTTTCGTGTCGCTCTTATACAGTTGCCATACACTGGCACAGAGGTGAAGGTGTTTCCGTTATGGGCTGCTGTGGGCATCGCTATTTTACTTGCACAGAGCAGCATATCCGTCATTCTCGCCGGTGGTGTCGGAAAAAATGGCTCCACCGTCGCAGTAAGTCAGCTGAAGAAAAACAAAAAGTAGTGGGACCAATTGTGTAGTGCACAATATTTTTGTCTGATTTTTCTTTTTATTTCGCGATTTAGGCCCATGCTTTTTGAACACGTCGCGTAGGTGTAAAGAGGGCTCGCTTGGAAGATCTTCCTTATTATTGTAGCGAATTAATAATGCGTTCTAATTTTGCGTCTCACTAATATTTAAAAAAAAACTGTATGAAAAAAAATAATGATAAAGTAGATTTTTGTTCGTTTAGACGCAACGATGGGCCTAAATCTAATGGCGTCGTGTAAAATTACTCATCACTGTGTTTTCACTTACGTTAATATTTGTTAGATTACATACTTCTCCAAAGAGAAATCCATGTACATCCCTTCACCTCTCGCTTCCTCCTTTATATTTTGCAGTTATAGAATAGTTCTCTCCGATTTCGTTTTTTTTTCCGATTCTCGGAGCCGAATTCTTGCATGCACAAAGTTGTAGAAAAGTAGAAGGGTAAATTAACAGTTTACTAAAAATGCTGTGTATCGTTTTTTCTTGCGAGAATTTGTTTTGTCTATGCGTATACATTATAGGTGTGTTCAGGAAACGCACTGTCAGCGCAATCGTGTCATTCTATCCTTGTTTGATGTTTAATGAACGATAAAGATAGAGTGACACAATAGCGCTAATCGCGCGCTCCGCGAACGTAGCCTGTATATATTGACATGCATTAGACGAAATTAATATTTTGTATTGTAACCATATAATTAAACTTACGTTTCTTATAATTTTATATATATGATGATTCACTTCCGCATTTAACACATTTGGATTAATTTATTTACTGCATTGTAATTCGAATGAATGTAATCATACTTTAATTTCTCTCTGCATGTTTAGATATAAACTTTGCTTACTGTACTTACTTTTTCTTTTTTTACATATTTGCAGTTTTTCTTCTTAAATGCATATATGATAATGATATTTGTATTATAACTATATTAATTATGAAACACTAAAATGTGACGCTATATTTTTCAAGAAATTGTTTTACGAGTATAAAACAGAATTGTATATATGCCTCTAGTTTTCGCTACATTTTACATCGACATATAATTAAAATTTTTTTATATGTTGTTTAAATATGCGAGATATGTATATCGCGTATTTAAACAACATATAGGAAAATTTTAATGTACATTTTTCAGATATTTAACGTTTATCGGATTAAGTCTTTGCACTTAATCGGACCGCATTGTTTTCTTTTGCAAATATAAATTAGCGCACGTAGATTTACTATAAATATTCCCTTCAGTGTTTCTGCATAAGACTGATTTTGTTTTAGGGAACGTCAGTTTTATCGCCAATTATACCATTTAGTTTTGTGGTAGTGCCGGCTTTTATAATATATAGAAAAAGCGCCGAACACGTCTACGAAAACCATCCAGCTTTGTATATACTCGCGTTCGGAATGGTGGCGGCCAAAGTTACGAATAGACTAGTGGTACGTATATTATACATTGTATATTTACAATAATACCATTTCTTCGCGATAATAACAATTTCTTGTGACGTTTTCCAGGTTGCTCATATGACGAAAAATGAGATGCAATACTTGGACAGTTCGTTAATTGGACCAGCTATGCTGTTCCTTAATCAATATTTCAACTTTTTCATCAAAGAATACTACGTTCTTTGGCTGTGTTTCGTAAGTCATCGCTTGAATCTTACGGCATGATCTTTCACGATCTCGATAAATAACGAAATGCATGTGATCTTTAGATCTGGGTCACTCTGGATCTCTTCCGGTATAGTGGTCAAGTGTGTCTTGAAATATGCGATCACATGAAGATCAAGCTGTTCAGGATACCCCTCAACCACCACACAGGCACTATCCAGGCTAACGCCGCCGAGAAAAATGGTACTAATAGGTCACAACGTAACAGATTGCATAAGAAACATCATTAGGATCGACTGGTGATAATGAATGCTCTGTATGATTCGTGCATAAAGCAATCGTGATATGTAACGAAGTAAAAAACGCTTGTTGAATTTTGTGTACATAGACGAATAGTACAGTTCATTTGTTATCACGTTTGTAATTTACGAACTGTCGTTTCTAAGACTAAGAATTTAGAAAATGAATAACTTGAGATTAAAAATCTTAGTTGAATGGATTAGCGATTATTACGAATTTTTAGTAAAACGTACCGTGCATCAAAGCAAAAGAGTGCTGCTGGATCGTATAATAAAAACGGCACTTGCTCCATACTTATAAGAAAAGAAAAACGATAAATTAATCTAGAATGTTTGAGAGAGACGTAATATATATATATGTATACATATACATATATATGCTATTTATGAGGATGCTACGAGTTTGATATGAACTACATTAAATTTTTAAATATCGATCTCTGTTTTCGATATGTCTGATTCCGATATGTCTTGTTCATTGCCGTAGGACGTTTGTTATAATATAATAAAAATTACACATCAAACGTGCAAGATCAAAAATCCCTTCGTCGTTTGTAAAAAAGTAAGTTTCTCGAAACTTAAATGTCTAGAATTGCTTTCTCATTTACTTCACTAAATTTATGAGTTATGTTTTTTAATAAGATTTATGATTATTTTTTCCATAATTTAATGACAATTTGTCGATAACGTCTTAAACAAAGATCTGAGCAATTTTATGTTTTTTCTTCAAAAATTTCAATTAATAAGTTGAGATTAGTATATATATTTGTTAAAGTTTGTAAAATATGAAAAGAATTTGTTTTAAGTATACGATGTTTATCGAGTATAACACATTGCGTGAATTTCACTTTTGAAATGTATAGTTTTTCAATCGTATGGAATGCGTCGTGAACGTTTTCTATTCTGCTTTTATGCGTGTGCTCGTGTATTTGATAACAAGAAATGTTTTTAACGAAGATACGATAAATTTATGTGAGACGTGTTAGAACATTAAAAGAGACTAAAGATAGTTTCGGCTTTGCACTAGATACGTTCGTTTACTTATATGTCAATAGATACGACAATAGATACAATTAAGACACTTTATTAAACGAGTCTATACACAAGTGTCACATAAATTCTGTGAGAGAGAAGCGTATTTTAAATATACTTCTACGTATTTTACATAAAACGTTACAAGCAAATGTGTAACAAATAATCCTGGGGGTTCATTCTCTAAGATGGTTTCTTTTTTAATATTAGAGAAGATCGGAAAATTATCATTTACATCTAAAACTTCAATATTGATCACCGTTTCGGCAATTAAGTTGTACTCGTTTTCTGCTATTACAATTAACAAATACTGCGTGGTTCTTTCGTAATCAAGTTGCCGTAATAATTTTACATCAACTGTATTGCGATCTTTATTATCCTCTAATCTGAAAGGTATAGGATCCTTGTCACTTTGTGACATTTTATCAATCGCGAACCTATATAGCAGTCCCGAATTGTCTGTGGAAACTGCTTCCAGATGGACAATGCTGGCATCAAAGTCATTAAAATTTTCAGGAATCGTAACTGGGTTGTCAAACCGCGGTAGAAATATTGAAGTTTTATTAAGCACTTCCTGCACTGATAATTCACGACCTTCACGACATAATCCATCCTTGCTCTGGAACTGCGATATCACGCCCGGGTATCTCGGTTGACAGGATCTTATTGTAGGCAGATACATGCTTAACTCTTATTTGTACATTATATTACGCGTGTAATTTTGCTAGTTTAATATTTCCTCTTGAAATAACGATTAATTAATAATTTTTATAATAATTGAAATAGATGTAAAGTGCAACATGATGTATGTTAGGAAATGTTAATGTTCATAATTTTCTATTGTATTACATATTTTTGAAAAAAATGTTGCTCTAGGAAAATAATATATAACAAAAGGAACGTCTTCATATTAGGACAAGAATATCTTAACTGCGTTAACTTTTCTTTAAAAGGTGATCTATTGGAATTCTTTTCTCATTTCTATTGTGTATTAACAACAATTCCGGAATTGATTACATTATTGCTGTAAATAGATGAAGTAAAATGATTACTCTAATTAAATGTGTTCCTTTGGAAACAGTGCTGTACATGTAAATGTTACATGGAATGAAATGTAATTTTATTGAACTGTACCTCTATTTCAAATTTCTTTTGAGAACTGTATTATATCTTCTGGATAAACAAGTTTATTATAAATTGCTATTTTTTATTCTAATTTAACCGATCTTGTCAGAAAAATTGTCTTAAATCTGTCTTTTTCTTTCGAAAAAAGACTAATTCATTTAGTAAATCCAATATTTTATGTTATTATCTTGTGATATTCAAAAAAAGTTGTGTTATTTTTAAAAGAAATAGATTTATCGGACGAAAATGTAACAGTAAAAAATGTATATTGTGGTGCATTCAATTCTTTAGAGAAAAACAGTTAATAATAATAAAAGAATTTATTTATCATGCGGACGATATGCATGTTTGCGCTTTTGTGTTTCGCCAAATTCGCTTAAAATATAACATGGGAAGGTAATGTGATTGTCATTGTATGTAAACGCGATGGGAGAGGAAATCTGTGTTAGGATTAATATTAATATATTTTATATATAATGAAAATTCATCATTTATACTTACAAACTTATTATGTATGCCAATATAATATTGTTCGTATTGTGTGTACTTTATGCATGCTATGAACTGTGAGCTGTAGCTTCTTGCACGATCTCGAATCATCATCTGCATGTGCTAATTGATCTTTTTTATCTCAAGATAAGCTCTAATTTATCCATACATTTGATAATATTAGTGTTCAACTTGCTACATTTAAGTAGATTAATCCTTAGTAAGGAAAATCGGTAAGGAAAAAAAGAAACGATGCTCAAAAATCACACATCAAAAGTCGTATTATAAATTATAAGTTCTCGCAATCTTAACTATAGCGGATATGTAAAATGAGCAATATTAGTATCGTATGGACAACTAATTGTTGATTATTTTAAGAATCTTAAATGCAGTAAAACTAATAGCAGTAGTGAAAGATGCTTATCAAATTGCATCGATAAAGACACCAAGTTTTTTTTTATCGAAAAGGGTATTAATGTCAGTAAAAATATTTTTTTATTATTACAAAATATAAATTGCGAATTATCTGTCTGTATAAGAATGCACGAAGGATTTCCATTTTTTCATTTTTGCAGGATATTGTATATCCGAATTATTTTGCATGTTTTTCTGCCTGCTGCTTGGACTTTGCCTTTAAACCGTTCCGAGAAAAATTCCAAATGTGAAAAATTTTGGTTATATATTCGATTATATTCTACTAATAATTGAACAGTATATATTTCTATTTTTGAAGGTTTTTTTTTTAGAGGGAGCGAACATTTGTGATTAATAGAGGAGATAAGGCATAGATGATACATAAGATTAATTAGCTCATATAATATTGCTCGCTTGAAGTTGTTAACATTTTAGGAAAGATACATAAGTTTGACACACACAAAAGCGGTATTAATATATTTGTTTCAGCATGTATTTTAGACAGGAAACTTAGGTAGGGTTTTTCTATGTCCATACGTACGGAAAATGTAAAAATGTGTCTGGAGTCGAGAAGTGTAGAAGTCGAAAGAAAGAGAATTTTCGTTCTTCAATTTTTTTTTTTACATCTTTCATTATATTTGGGAAAGTTTTAATCCCATATATTGTACAAAAAAAAAGAACAGTCATAAATATACGTGGAGATATTTGCCAAGTTTACGGAGACCGTTGCTTTCGCTTCTGCGCTTCTCGATTCTCGCCGTGAACACACTTTCGCGGGTTAAAATATTCTGACAAAAAAAAGGGGGAAAGATACGGAGAAGGAAACATTGTCGAAGGTGTCGTAGAGAGCGTTAGAATATATGTGTCGATGTTTGTATTCGTTGGTGTGCATGATGACGAGTTTTGTTCACAGTTCACATGATGGTGGAGGAAGAGCCGCTGTTAGACGAGGAATACCATCACGGATCCGACACGGCCGTCGACCTCTGATATATTATATTAGACTTAAAGCTATTGGTTTCTCGATCGGCCACACGCGCGACCACACGACTCGAAACGATCGCGATAACGTCGTACGAGACTGCGGAAAAAAATAATAATAAAAGGTTCGCGTTCGATCTCGCGGGATATCCCGTTATATTGCTGGCCAACACCCGCGAGATCCGCGCGCGCGGCGACGATTGCACGAGGAATGAAACTTATTGTGTGTCTCGCACAGATGCATGGTGGTACCTCGCATACGTGCTCGCACATGCAAAAGAGATTTGTCCCGCATCTCCCTTTTATATCGCAATATTTTGTACGTGCCGTTTCAATATTTACATATACATATACAATTACGTTAGATTTCTCGTCGGAAACAGTACAAAAAAAAGCGAGCATTAGCGATTTACGGTTGAACCGATACGATTGTACCGAGCCTACGAGCGGAATCGCTTTTTTTTCTTGTTACACGTGTGCGCCTGTGTCGGCTACTTAAATGGCATTACTTAAATGGATGGGAGGAGAATATATTCCGCAATATATTACGGGTGTAGCTTTTCGTGCAATGCGCGACATTCGATCGGCGAACTTAAAGTTACTAATTATAGCTTATATCGTAGATGCGTCGAAATCAACGAATTTTGTCTCGTTAAGAGATCTCGTTAAAGAGGATTCCCTGCAGATATCGATGAAATGTATTCGGAATATGAAGGATTGTTGAGGCATTTTTTGATTGAAACATAGAAGCGATATTTTGACTTGCTGATAATATTTGCCGTTTGAATACGAACGCTGGTGAACGCTGCAGGAACGAGTGCTTCTTTCTTGCGTGCGAATATCGGCAGAAAGCTGTTGGCATCTATTTTATACAGTAACAATTATGTAATCACAACGTAAGGAGACGCAACTCCGAAAGCCTGATGCAGGAAATCGTTAAATATATGTATAAGCTAGTAAGACGAACACTACAGTATTACGAATGTTAATCGTAGCTTTTAATTCTTTCGCGTGACTGTATTTTCAATGTGTCGAAATTATTTTGCACGTTCTTTCTTTACTCGCAGCAGAGATTATAAATCTATCGCACTAACGTTAGATTTGTTAAGTTCTCACGAACGCTATAGAGATTTTTTGTCTGTCATCTCGAAACGATTATAGATTTGCTAATCTGTCTAATCTGTGGTGTTCTACACATAGCGTGAGGTAATTGCTGTCCTAAGACGCTCCTATCTCAGTCAACGAAATCGCGTAATTTATTAATTATAAAATTCATATGGTATATTTAATAAAATTTATACAAGCGCGACGAGTTTGCTCCTTCAGATTCTCCCAATTCGTCCAAGATCAACATCAGTTATTTGAACTTAAAAAAAGTCAGGGAGGGTATTAGCTGTTAATCTATGAATTTTTTTTTCACGATATCATTTTTCTCTCTAAGGAACTGTAAATCACGTACGAAAGCGTTTATTTTATTTTATTTTTTTACATTGAGAGCGTTACAATTTTCCCTCGCGACGCGTCGTGCGTCGGAATAAAACGTGCTCGAATATATTAGACTAATCGATGGACACGCGTGTTATACTCGTCGGCGACGAAACGAGTGAGAGGCTCTGCAGTACGTTATTGGCATCTAAGCCGCGGATTTCGAAACGAGGCTGCCCGCGATGTATTCCCACGTGGGAGATTTTTGGTGCAGCCTCCCTCCTGTCCTCTTCCTCCCCTCCCCAGGAAAAAAAAGACGTCGAAGACGGCACCCTTGTCCTTCGCCCCCGCCACCGGTCGCCCGGTCGACCTAGTCGACGCCCCGCAAGGTTCTGGCCCCGTTTTTACCCTCGTGAGCGCGCGCCGCGCGCCCGCCACTCTCCTGCGTACCCCCGGACGTTCAGCTGAATCTGACGGGGCGTTATTGATCCGGCCGGTGACGCCGCGCGAGTACGCCAACCGGGCCACGCGACGTGCCTCTGGATACGCAGGGCCGAGTTAAAGAGCTTACTTTTAAGCTCTCAATAATTGAAGAACCATTTTTTTTCAAGGCGATACTTTTTGGGGTGGAGAGATGACGCGAGCCCGCCTCGGAATTCGCTCGGAGATTCTTTGTCCTACGACGCATGATCGCCATTTCTTCGTCAAATGGACAGCTCGAATTTAATACAATTTAAATAGAGAGATAGACTAATTACTTAAGAGTAATTAAATTAAGATTGTTGAGGAAAGAACGGAGATATTAGAAATTATTTGTTAATGAACTATATAGAAATCTTGTCGACCATCCCATTAAAACGCGAAGAAGAGAGAGATATGAAAAATTATCAAATAACGGGAGGAATGGGAACGGCAATTTGTCAGTTTTATTTGATCTTGCAGGTAGATCGCATTAAAGAAATTAGGTTATCATTTAAGTTGTCAATTAAGTTGTACTATTTTTCACAATAATTAAAATAGTATTAGATTATTGTACGTAATAACTTTTATAATGAGTCCTCTTTCTCTTTTAGTTCTTATTTTAGAAAATTATATTTAAATATAAAAACATGTGACATTTTAAAAATGCATTGATCGAGCACGCTGTGCAATTGATATAATATAGTCGTCTTTGAGAGACCTTATTTGATCGCCAATAAATTAATGTGATTTTGCACGTCCTTCATACATCTTATGTTAACAAAAGAAAAATCATGCGGCCAATATAGTGCCTACAAAAATATTTGCTCTGTCCACACGTATATTCTACGCAATACACGAGGGCAAATATTACACGCGTTCTGCGTTGTACGCTCTATGCCCTATACCAAAAAATCAATACGGTCTATATTCTGTACGACAAAAAAAAAAGAATCGGAAGAGTTTAAGCCGAGTCGAAGCTGAAGGAGACCTGGACTGTCCCTCTAATCGCTCGTTTACTTCGACCGCACTCTTCAACGGCGGCGGCGAAACGAAAGGGATGTCGAACGCGACGGCGGTCGTAGCCTGATAAACGGGAAATAATGGAAATTCACTTTCGGAAGCGGAATCGGGACGGCTTGCGCCGTTACTGGAGGCGCGTCCGGCGTCCGCGGACGTGCGCCTGCCTGGTACCCGCTTCTGGCGAACGATCAGCGTCGCGACGACGGTCGCGAGGCTCCGGGGCGCGTCGGCGGCCGCCAGTGCGATATCGCCGTTTGGCTGATACGGAATACCGTCGGCCTGGCAGTCGTTCGTATGGCGGCCGGACGAGGACCGAACGCGGTCGTTCTCCGCGTTAACACGCATTGCAAAACGTAAGTTTCCCCATGAGCGGCGACCGCGGCGGAGAACTTGGCGTCGCGACGCCGACGTTAAGGGATCGTTTCCCAGTAGAATTCGTGGAGCGATTCCAGATTTGCGCCGGAACGACCACGGGAACGAAGTGATCCAGGATTCTTCCTCTTTTTTTCGCGCAAATTTCAATCCTCCCTTCCCGACGGGGGTTGGTTAATCGAATCTCTCGTGCGAATTCGAGCGATGCTCCCCGAGTGGACGTCGGTGAAGCCGTCTGTCTCTCTCTCTCTCTCTCTCTCTCTCTCTCTCTCTCTCTCTCTCTCTCTCTCTCTCTCTCTCGGCGGGACTCGTGCGATGCCTCGGGATCGATGCGGTGAAGCAATCTCGGAACGGCGTAATTGTTCCGCTCGCGAACTTAAGCGCGGATCCGTTTTAATCGCGCGTTTTCTCGCACGAGTGATGGCAACGAGGAGACCGAGAGATGTTGAGGTAAAAGCGAATTTTGAATTTCTTCCTCGTGACAATCCGTCCACAGGAACGTTCCTCCGTGAATCTGCCGAATTAATTAATCGAATTTCGCACGAGTACGAGCCGCGGCTGTAAGGTCACGATCGACGTTCTTCGAGTCGACATTACGATCAAAGTATCACTCTGCGGGAGTAACAGCTAGAACTACGGCGAGGTCGGCTCGTTAACTGCAGCCGTCGTCTTATCGGAACGCGGTCGCCCGCAGGTGTACGTGCTATTTAACGTCGCAGCTGGGCGCAACGTTTCTGACGTCTGGGCGGGAATAATTCCGGATGTTCGTTACATCGTCTGGTCTTCGCACCTCGGCGATACCATTCGACGCCTCGGGAAGACGGGTTGAATAATTGATCGCGCGGCGTGCTCATTGAGAATCGGGAGAGATTTGGTAAATTGTTAAACGCGACCTTCGCGGCCAGATAATGCATCGGTGAATTTTTGACAAATGAGCCTTCCTCGCAGTCAGCCTTATGATGAGTTTTGCTGTCGCATTTGAGACACGCGTTAACGTCTCCGACCGTTTCTATATAGTCTCGCATATAATTTTGCCTTTGAATTTATATGCCATACACAAAGTGAACTTTTGGAGTTTTAATACTAGACCAAGAAGTGGAGTATGTTACAATTAATATCCAACTTCAGGATACAACATGTACAGGAAAAAACAATCCACATTTGCGATCTTTAATTTAGAACGACGAATTTAGATCTTTAATTTTCCCTATCGCAAATAATTTTATACATATATGCGAGTGATATGTATAGGAAGTTCCTTTTAGTGATATGTATAGGAAGATTAAAAAATTCAATGTCGTTTCATTTTTTTACAGACTTGAGAAAAATGAGTCTGCAAATAAGTTTCTTAACTTCAAGATTGACATCCTTTCCATCATTCAGTTTATCGTTCCAAAATTGAAAGATTCGCTGGCACAGCGACGTAACTCGTTTTTTTCTTGGAAATCTAAGAAATGAGATTTAAATGTAATTTTCTCAGTTTTAAGATTGAGTTTGTCAAGTTGCTAATGAAACGTGCAGGATTAGGCCACCGAACGCCGCACTTTCCGATCGATCGCCCTTTTCATGCACGTAAAAAAAAGGCACGAAAAAAGAAAGTTGTCTGAGGAACGTCTGGATGATGTCTGAAGAACTGAAAGATCTTCAGAGAACTTCTCGGACGGATATAGAGAAACATCCGGACGACGTTCGAAAGATCGGAAACCTCGTTTCGGACGTCGCCGGAGAGCGCTCACGTCTTTCTTCGCGACGGATCAAGCTTCAAATGTCAGGTCCACGTATTTCCACGCTGTAATCGCCTGTCGTGCGGTATAATCGAACACGGAAGTACGTGGCTTCGTGCACACAATTTCCCCCCGTCGGCCTCGTCCCCTTTGCGTTACGCCACAGCGCGAAATATGAGATAAGGCTCGATATCGCGCGAAATTAAACACGCCACGCGCATGCACGTTCGCTCGTTCCCTTTTGTCCCCGACACCGTGACACAGATGTCCCCTTTTGGGCCTCCGGAATCATCGATCTTTCGAAACCTTGGCCGGACCGGCCCTATTGCCCATCCGCCCTTCATGATCGCTTTTCTCCGGTAGGAAAGTTGATCTGTTAAGCCCAACGTCTCACTTTTGTGACCGAAATTTAAGATTTTCAAATGCAACAATAAATAATACCTTCTTTTAGTCCTTTTTTTCACATGTAATTTTCAAAGATTAAAATGATTAAACGTTTAATGATGCCGACCTCATTAATTTGGGGCACTACAAAAACTAGTTAACTGTAATGTAATTAAAACTTCAACAGAGAAGGAAGCAATCTGTGACGTCAACGATCTTAACTTAAGAAAATTTTAATATAAAGTTTAATTAAACATAACTTTACTTTACTTAAACTTAAAATATATAATAATTGCTCTCGAGATGTTGTTAAAGAAAAAAAAATATTGCGCCGTGTTAGCCGAGAAATACCCCATTAAGGCTAACGAAGTAGAAGCGAGAATGTCACCTATAAATTCAACCCGCTCGAGAGTAGTTACAGCGAAAGTTTAATTAATCGGGACAGACTATTCAGTAAATAGTGAGACAGGGACGTCAATTAACTGCGGCCCTTCCGACACTCTATTTATAGGTGGGATAAATAAGCGAGAGAATGGTACAATCATGATTCAAGCTGGAAACGACTCTGAGGAGAGTTCAGCAGCTCGAATGTCCTGTATACTGCATTGTATACAACGGTGACACAGCTGCACCCACATAGATCACAGCCATGGATATACAGAAGAAATTCCTGTGCCCCCGTTTGGTGGATTACCTTGCCATCGTGGGGGCCAGGATACCCGCCTCTCGTCAGCCCGTACAGGTATAACAATGCGGAACAACGGAGCCTGTATTTGCAAAATTTTATGTAGAATTTTATATTTACGA
Organism: Wasmannia auropunctata; assembly: GCF_000956235.1. Classification (NCBI taxonomy): domain Eukaryota; kingdom Metazoa; phylum Arthropoda; class Insecta; order Hymenoptera; family Formicidae; genus Wasmannia; species Wasmannia auropunctata. Next base: position 162,965 of record NW_012027007.1, read on the forward strand.
AAATTTCGCGTGACGATATTTTTAATCTATTTAAATTGCCTTCAAAACTGCAGTATTGGGAAAAAGATGCGACTTGAGAAAGGGAAATAATTTTTATTTAAAATAGGTCCCGGAGTTGCTACGTAGATATCCGGTGGAGGATCACAAGGACTTTCCTCTGCCTCTGGATATGGTGTATTTCTGTCAACCGGAAGGTTGCAGTAGCGTGGGACCGAAGCGCACGGCCTTACGAGAGGCGACGTCCTTCACCTTCACCCTCACCGATAAAGATTCAGGTTCGCATCCGTTTTTACATCGCCGCGCGCGGGACTATCGGGGATCCGCACTGCGCTGTAAAGCGTATCTTGCAAATTGCAGGAAGGACGCGTTATGGGATCTGCGTGAATTTCTACCGACCTACGGAAAGAGCGGGGGTCGTGGCTGGCGGGGGAATTTCGATCAAGAGGGAAAAGTACAACACCACGTTTCGCAGGGAAAGCTGGAGGAAGAGCATGGAGAGAAGCACGGATTCCGCCTTTTCTAGGTGAAATGGCTTATAATTATTGGCCTCCTCCTTTGACTTCTACGATTAATAGAGAAATTGAAATAGAATCTCGATATATTGTATATGATATGTTAGACGCATTTATATTTTATATAACTATAAAAGACAACGAAACCTCTTTTTTTCTCGAAACTAAAATCACTGATTTTCTAGAATTGATTTGCGCGCACAATTTGCACCCGACAGAGCGTCCCGTTTATAAGACTGTATCTCTAGCTATTCGTTATAGCGACTATAGGAGCAGTGCAGTGGGTCCTAGTGATTCTGAGAGAGATTGCTCTAGTGGCAGGAGGGATTCGGACACCCCTCAGGTACCCCACGCTCCGAGATTGGAATTCATCGCACCGAGCGGAGACAGCGAGAGCGGCGGCAGTCATTCCCCTTCACCACGCGCATCTCGGAGACGTCAGGTTGATACCACGTTGACTAATATAACAACGCTCTTGCATTCGAAGCAGTTTTTCAATTTGTTCAGAAAGTATTTTAAAAGAATTGAGGGCAACACACATGATCTTACTTAAAGGTGATATTAAAGTTTCGCCAATAATGACTTCGCAATATTCACGCAGAGGGTTCGCAATCATTCCTTGACTTCGCTGTGCATCATCTCGCATCATCCGTTCTTCTCGATGTTCCGTGAGTGTCTTTTCGTTCTGAAGAAGATCATCGACGCGTGCAACGAGAGCTTCTCGCCGCAGAAGGTGGGAGCATCTCGACAGACCAACAGGTGTGTCCGGATTTTGCCAATCTTGTATATAATGGCATAATGGCTTTCCATAATTTCCGAAAGAAAGGAAAAAAGTTTGGAAAACTTCCACATCCTCAACGGGATTTTCTCCGTTACAGAGACACAGTATGGAGCGTTCTGACGGGCCAGGCTCTGGGCGACACGCCGTCCATCGTGCTTCACGACGTTCGCGAGATCGAGACGTGGATACTGCGTTTGCTCAGCAGCCCCGTGCCCGTCCCGGCGAAGACGCGTGTCGAGATTGAGATAATATCGTCGAGCATACAGCCCCCGTTATGTTTCGCCCTGCCGGACCATACCAGGTTCACTCTGGTCGATTTCCCTCTGCACCTGCCGTTGGAGCTTCTCGGCGTTGACATATGTCTGAAGGTCCTCACGCTGATCCTCTTGGAGAACAAGGTATAAACGAGTGTAAAACGAGGTATCGAAAAAAATACATAATTTTTATCACAGCGCCTTCATCGTACCTTTGAACATCCAGAGCTGGAATTCCAGAACTGAACGGATGTTCTTCCTTTCAGATCGTACTTCAGTCCCGGGATTACAACGCTCTGTCCATGTCGGTCATGGCGTTCGTCACGATGATCTACCCGCTGGAGTACATGTTTCCCGCGATACCCTTGCTTCCCACGTGCATGAGCTGCGCGGAACAGTTGCTTCTCGCCCCGACGCCCTTCGTGATCGGGATCCCCGCGTCCTTCCTACTGTACAAGAAGAACTTCAAGATGCCCGATGATATCTGGCTGGTGGACTTGGATAGCAATAAGATAACGGCGCCGAGCGCTTTGTGCGATGACGGTTTGCCGCCGTTACCGGAACCAGAGGGTACCATCCTGAAGAATCATCTGAAGCAGGTAATGCGAACTCGTCAGCGCTTGAGCGGTGATATATATATAGACTTTCGTTACGAATTAAGCTAAACGATGAAGAGTATTTAATGACTCATTACCCTCACTGCAGGCAATGCAACTGATGGATCAAGTTGGCTCTAGTGTAAATATTTCACCAATTCTCAGTCCGCTTAGTGGCGTACCCTTTGTTTCGTAGTTAGTCGCATGCATGATTTATCACGTGTAGAGTCGAGTTGATGACAGCCACACACATTTACTGTAACGCTGTGAAATAAACGTTACAAGTAGTAAATACAAATTACAGCGATCGAAAAAGAGATTTGTTTGTCGAGAATTGGAAATTGATAGTCGGGTAGACAAATTTTTTTGTAATGTTCTCGCCACTTTTTGTTTGTAGATCGGTAACCTAGTCGAAGTAGAAGTAGCAACTAGTAACAAAGTAGCAATGAGCAACGATCATTGTAACAAAATCGTTAATTTATTATTTAATGGATTTCCAGGCGATGGCCAGTATGGCAGGCCCTCCTTTGCCCTCGCAAGACATCTCGATGCGTCTGTCATTTCAGACGCCGAGCAGAAGAGAAAGCACAGCCTCCCATCTTTCCAGCTTAAGGTACGTCGACGTAATTACCATCCACCGTCTTTCGCTAAAATCTATCATAGTATAACAATAAATATATTAAAAATAACATAAATGGAATATTGATTGTAAAACTGTTGAAAAAGATTAGTGCTTTTTGTTGAATAAAAAATCAAAATGTATTCTTTATTGTAATTACGAAGTGCCGCTGCTGTTTAAATATTTTTACAACTTCAAATGCTAATAGAAAAATCCTAATAAACCTTACAGTGTAACCTCGACGAAGCACAGGCCGAGCATCGATCAGTGCGCGCACGTTCAGCACGCCCCATTGAATTCGCCTGGCATGAGCGCTTCATCGAGTCCACCTCGTCGGCCGTCGACGTCGCAGATGATGAGTGGATCCGGACCGGTCGGCCCGTATCCGCCGAAGGTGGCTGGGCAGAGCCCGGCGCCCTTCAATCCCTTCATCTACGGGAACGACGTGGATTCGGTGGACATTGCCACGCGGGTCGCCATGGTGCGCTTCTTCAACTCGCAGAACCTGCTAGCCAATTTCACCGAGCACACGCGCACCCTGCGGCTGTACCCCCGGCCGGTGGTGGCCTTCCAGATCAACTCGTTCCTTCGCTCGCGACCCAGAAAGAGCAGCTTCCTCAGTAAATTCGCGCGCACGCAGGCGGTCGAGTTCCTGGCCGAGTGGTCCCTCACGCCGAGCAACGTGGCCTTCCTCCGGGTGCAGACCGGGGTGTTCGACCCCGCGCAGATCGGCGACAAGTCGCGCTGGTACGCGACCAATCTCGAGCCGATCTACTTTCCCGTCTGGGACTCCGGTAGCTCGCTGGCGAACGCCCTGAAGGCGATGAGGGAACACGAGACTCAGCCTACAGACGAGAGCGGCTCCGATTCCGAGGGTGCCGAGAGCACCAGCTCCTCTTACTCCTCCCTGAGCGACTTCGTCTCCGAGATGGCATCCTCCGATTTGTCGCCGGGTGAGAGATTTTTTTTTAATAAAGAAGGAAACTTAATGTAAAAATGTTATAAATTTAAAGATTACGGTAAAACATTTTAACACTCATATAATTTAAGTTTTAATTTTTAATTTGTTCGAAATTACTTTTCGCAGGTTACAATTGCCCGCAAGTGAGCCAGCCCCAACAAATGTCGCTCTCGGTGGATCCGAAGAACGTTTACAATCCACCGAGTTCCCTGCAATATCCGGGGGTGGAGGAGGGCTCGCCAGTACGAGCCGAGAGTCCGCCGAGCACGTCTTCTAGTCACAGCGATCTCAGCAGCCCGAGCTTTAACAGGGACTCCGAGCTCGAGTTGAATCCGAAAATTCACGAGGGTTCGCAGTCTACTAACGTAAGTGCGCAAACTTCTCTCCACACGATCTCTCCTCCTGTTTTTTTTCTCTTTCTTTCTCTTTCTTTATATGCACTACTTTCTATATATGCTAAATGATTATACTTTATATTTCATGTAATTATGGTCTACATCGTATGACATAAATCATGTCGCATGCACGACATCAGAATTAAAAAAAAAAAATTGAAAATAACGGAAGTCCCTTGGTTCCTTAACATGCAACGCATCAAAATGGTATTTCAAAATGGTTCAATTTTATAATAACAGGCAATCAGATAATATCACTGAAGCGTTTCACGTACGTCGACTTGACTCCGCGGATATTTTTCAATTCATACAAATCGGCACACAATAATGATTCGTGCATAAATACGATACCTACGAGATACTTTCCATTTGTAGTGTTACGTTAAATCACGAAATAGAATCTCCGGTGTGCGCTAACGGATAGCTTGATTATAGGATAAAGAGGAGGGTGGTAGCTTTGAGTCAGACTCCGCGTCGACAATAACACCGCGCACTATCCTGAGCGCACAAGGTTCGGTAGGACAGTTCACGGGGATAAGCATGGGATCTTTAGGCACTCAGTCCTCGCTCAACGACACTGAACGTTCTACCACACCTCACAGGACCTCGCGTATCAGTAGATATGTCACTCCTGTGAGTCATCTTCATATGTGCCTTTAATTCTGTCACTTTCGAATGTTCTCCTCGGATATCACCTTTCAGTTATCATTCGGGGGTTGATGCATGATAGCAACGAAATCGAATGGGATACCGGAGGGAGAATTTCAGGGGAGCGCGTGTGTGGAATGTTTGCTCTCATATTTCTCTTTCATTTCTCTCTCCTTCCTTATTCGTATTTCTGGGTTAAAAAGTATATACTGTTTGAGGAGAATGTTAATAAGCTTCCCGTCTGATTTGCATTTTTATTTCAACGGTATGTCGTTTTCACGATTATTTCGATTATTGTCGTTCGTTTTACGAGATACCCATCGTTTGACAGCATCCATTGCACGTTGTCCCTAAAAAAAAAAAAACGAACATAATCCCCATTCACCTCCCATAGCATTAAATGTGATTACTCCAGTTGTCTGACCTCTAGTCTGTTATCTCGCACTATTTCTTCTCAGCATGAAACAAATGAATGAGATTTAATATATGATGCACATATTTTCATTTCATTTTATTCTCTGAAGATACGTTATTGCATATTGATACTCGTGTAATATTATACGTCTCTTTCTTATCGATCGATATATACATACACGGAACATACATTTACATGTACATGTACATACATACATTGAAATATCCTTTCATCTTTCTTCTCGCCAATACACGTCCACGAGTTATGTTCGATTATCTATGAGTTTAAAGCGATTGTATCCAGAAACACGATCGGTCTTTTTAATACATGTATATATGCACAAAAATGTGATGCACTGTTTGAATTACAGTGAAAAGTACAACTTTTCTTGTAGTTATCACTTTGTCAAGTACAAATTGTTTTATCTAGACCTAAATCTATACTATTTCAACGTGACGTCCCCTGTTGAAGCATGACTAACTTTGTTGCCTCATATCTTGAAACTTAAGGCCACGATATAAGTATTTCGTAAGTTATATGTGTCGATTAGTGTGTAATATTTTCAAAAATAAAAACAACACTCTTTCTATTACAAAAGTCTTGGAGTTCTTTTTTCTGCTGCAATCTCGCGTGCCTTAAAAGTTCTCTATCGACAATTTGCGTATTATGAATTTATTAATAATATATAATTATGAATTTATTAACAACTTTCCAGAATGAGCAACGCATTACAAGCATTTTATGCTATTAAATTTCCTCTTCTAGTTTCGAGAAAAGGAATTTTTCAGAGACACGCGGGATTAGAGAAGATTTGCATTCGATTCACTCGAGAAGATTGTTCTTTTTTTTTCATGGTGGTTGTGGACAATTTCGAATGCGTACTCTTTTCCAGGTACCACCCACGGGACCAGGTCTGCAACGTCAGCCGAGCGTCGGCAACGTCCTGGCGAGGGCCTCCAGCTTCAACACCGCCGGGCCTCTCCTGCCGCGGCAGATAAGCGCGGTCACCACGGCCGACCATCATCACGAAGCGACGCAACTTCAGCGTCAGGCATCGGCGGGGCCGGTGATCATGCAGAAATCCAGCAATGACAACAACACGATGCAACGACAGAACAGCGGCGGTTCCACCTCGACCGGAAACGGTGTTCTCCGCCAGGGCTCGCAGGGATCTCTGTTCGAGCAGATTGCAAGCCAGGCGAAGGACTTGATGCGCGAGACCACCAGACAGAGCAGCCAGGACGGGATACTTGCACACATGGACAAGGTGAAACATGGACATGTGTGATCATATAGGATATTGGGGTTCTTTTTGCCAAACGAACGTTATCACGTATCATTTTTTTTTTTTGAATGCATTAGTAGTTATTTATTTATTCAATTTACTTATTATTTGTCACAGTTGAAGCATCAGGCAAAAGAAAAAATTACGGAGGCAAGTGAGGACAGTCTATTCGCGCCGTTGGAGCAGGTACGTTTTTGTGAGACGTCACACACACAAAGTGTACGAAATCGAACGGTATGCTTAGCTCGTTTTATTCATTTTGAATCAATTAGTTGACGCAACAAACGAAGAAAGCGGTGGGCGAAGCCACCAAGTCGGTGCAAGAGGTGTCGAAGACCGCGCTGGAGGCTAGCAAAACCGCGGCGGGCGTCAGCAAAAACACGTTGGACGATCTGACGTACGTCGGCAAGAGCACGTTGGGAGACCTGACGAAAAGTGCCAAAGAAGCCGCCGCGAAGAAAGGCTTGCTCAAGGTACTCTCTTCGACGAAGAGAGCAGTGTCTTTGATAGCGTCGCGCTAAAAGTATCTTTAAGTCTTTCGAGATCTTTAAAGTTGCTCCAATCTAATATGCTCTTCATTAGGGTCTCGGAGACTCGCAACAATCACCAACACACTCGCCGCAATCTCCCAATATGACGCAGCAGCGGAAGGATTCAGTCAGCAATCAGTTAGTCGCGTCTGATTCGCGGGGCGGGGTCGGACGGGACTTTTTCAGCAATATTAGCAGCGATCTGAACGGCTTCGCCGCGCAGACCAGCAGTATGTTCAGTGATTTATTCGGTACGTTCCGCATTCTCACTCTCGATAACTGTTAAACTACGAGACATTAATAATTTATAAAATTTTTCACTTATATGATAATTTTTATGTCATAAATTTTAATGAAAACATTTAATATTTTGAGTAAGATTTTTTTTAAGGAGCGGGGTAAATTTGTTACTTATCTACAATGTTCTTTGAGATTTTTTGTGCGTTTAACAAACTTAATTGTTACGTAAAATCGATAATGTACATCGAGAAAAAAAAATAGTACATTAAAAAAAATATCAAAATTATATCCGACTTTCAGGTAGTAAAAATAATTCCAATCGAGGCAGTAGCTTCTTTCCGCAAAATCAGAAATCGAAAGAGAAGACTAATCCGATTCTTGGACCGTTTCCCAAAGGTAGGCGGTGACATTCAAGGCGTTTCTAATTAAATCCTTGCATTCTTCGAAGATAAAATTCAGGATACCAAAATTTATTGACAGTTGCAGGAAAAACGGGATTGGTAGAACGTTCCTCGTTGATAAAACATTCTTCACACAAAGTCAATCAAGAAGACGCGCAGAGAATGCAAAATGCGGAACGTTCCAGCACGCATAGCGACAATCAAGCCTTTTTAAATGACGCAAGTATTCGTAAACGTTAGTTTAATTATCAAGACAAACGATCGTGCTGAATTTTACGGTGTTTCCGCGGTACTTTTAGGTGGTGACGCAAGTATTAACTGGCGAAGGCGTTGGTTGGCTCAAATTGAACAGATTAAAGAAGCTGATGGAGGACGAGAATTATCGGGATTTGGTCGTGACGAAGCTGAACAAGGGTCTTAATAGGAAGATTAGTCCGAACGATCACATTGACGATGTGGTAAATTTTAAATATACACAGCTTATTTAAATTTACTTGATATTTCCCTGCCTTGATAAATGAAACACTGTTCAATTATCTGTTTGCTCTAATCTCTCTCCAGCCCATATCGAAACCCGTGTATAAGGGAATGTTAAAGTGCCTTCAAGCAGTAACGCACGGTCTCGCGCATACGTATAATAATTTTGGACTTGGCGGGATGGCTTCTGTCTTCCAACTGATGGAAATCGCTCACACGCATTACTGGAGCAAGGATCTGTCCGAAGGTAGCGGCTTCGACAGCTCTTTGATATCGCAGGTATATAATCTTAAACGCGCTTCTAATGTTATACAATTTCGAATTCTTGCGTAGTATAATTCAATCTTGTTTTATTTTTACTTGACACCTTTATATACATATGCATATATTTGATGTTTGATGATGAAAGAAAGCGCTCGTTTTGCAGGCGTCTAGCCCATTCGGTAGCAGAGAAAATCTGAAATCTCCGCAATCTCCGAATCAGCCTGACTTTATGGATCCCACGCAAAAATCGGGTATGCTTTTTGGCACAATGCCGTTAAAAAAAAAATTTTCATCCACTCTCAATTTTATCGAGGTATAGTTTATTCGGAAATTTCAATTATTCAATTCATTGCGATAAACAAGACCAATTATTTTATATAAACTTTATTAACTTTGAAATAGATATATAGAATTTATGAAAAGAACGTAGTTCAACGGTTTAAATAAATATATAATTGTAAACAAATTAGTAATTAATTATTTTTGCAAATACTATAGAAGTGCCGCAAGTACATTTGGACGCACCACCGGACACAGGCCAATCAACGACGGACATGTTCTTAGACATGTTCACGAAGAAAGGGAAATTCTTAAGCAGACTCACCTCGTTCGACTCGGAGGTAGAGAGAATTTTTCCATTTCATATTAAATGTATTCTAATTTCGATATCCTAAGCTCGAATTTCAAGTTGGCTAGTCTTACTTGGGTGTCACAATGATCCTGCAGGCGCGATCAATAATTATTAAAAACTGATAAAAATACATCTCCTCCCCCCGTCCTAAACAGACGAGAGATAGCACTTCTTTTCTTGTTTTTTTTTTCTTAGAAAATTATTATTCGGCCTGATAGTTTTTTTTTACGCTCTTTTCAAATCTAATAAACGCGAAGGAAGAAAAAAAAACACCACAAAAATGCTCAATTTTCGATTTTAACATGCAACGCACACGTGTTTTGTCATGTGTTTTTTTTAGAGTGGGCGGGGTGGTGGAACGGGGAGCAGCGAAGCTTTATCCACTGACGGAGGTAGCATTATCACTAATCCTGCTTTTCGGCAAGCGCACCAAGCTTCCTTCCGAAGCACCGTGTCTGATAGCGAGGTCGAGCAAGGCAATGTAAATTATCTTGAATTAATATAATCTTACATAGTTGTTAGAAATATCTGGTAGTGAGCAATGCACACCGCTAGTAGCATCGTCCATTCCCGTAAAATATTTTTCCCGACAACGCAATTATAGAACTCATTGGAACTCATTGGTCTGTTAATCGCGCGTTAACGAGTTGAAATCGAATTAAACCTTTAAGTACACACGCCGCGCTCTTTAGGAACGAGAGTCCTTAGACACGTGTCACATCTCGCGCAACAGGAGCTTCCCGTAGTTCCGAACATTCGAATCGCACCGATCGATACCTCGGCATTTCATCAGACAGGAACACTGGACGTTGACAGATCGCATAGAGAATCGTTATCGAAGGGTAACAATGACGCGTTTCGCTGCAGTTTAAATTACTGTGATATTAAAAAAAAAAAAATTAGTCTTTCATTTGTGACGTAATTAGTTTCTTCCCGTGATTCTCTGTACGTGCAAGCAAGTTACCCTTTGACCTTAGAGGTGGCATCGTATCGCAATTACCTAGTTGGAATGCTCTAATCGCTATAATCTCGACGGACGATCTCGATAGAAGATATAGACCGGTATTCATAGTCGGCTCTTATTTCAAGATCGTCTTAAGTAATGTCTTAAGATGCTAGTACGGCTCTGTGATTAGATCTTTTGTGACATCTTAAGAGATTGTATGTACTTAAAACAATCTTAAATATGAGAGTCGATTATGAAAATCGGCTATAATTTCGGACTGTTACTGTTTTATTGAAGTTTTTATAGTTTTTCATCAAAGATCTCCTTATCCCTGGAACGTTATTAACTTCACGCTTACACGGTTTTGTGATTCCAGTTTCCTCGGCAGGGCAAGCAGCGTTCCGGCAGCGTCTGGTCCAGCAAGTCGTCCCTGAGCACCGGATTCCGATATCACGGCGGAAGTTTGATACCTACGACGACGTTACCTAGTCCGGAGACTGCGAGAACGTATCTCTTTGAAGGTACAAGATAAACATTTAGAAAAAGATACGCGATTACTACTGTTGCTGATAATTTCTTTTTTTTTGTACATTTTATTATCTTTTTTATTATATCGATTTTCGAATTTAGGTTTATTGGGGAAGGACAGATCGTCTCTGTGGGATGAAATGCAATTCTGGGAGGACGCCTTCTTGGATGCCGTCTCACAGGAACGCGACATGATGGGCATGGATCAGGGACCCGGTGAAATGGTAGAGAGGTAAAAAAAACAATCTTAATAGATATTCAACAATAAAAAAAAAATGGAAACAAAATGTGCGAAAATTAGAAATAGCCACATAATCTATTGTTTATTGCAAAATTAGAAATTAAAAAATTGCGCGTGTGTTGAAGTTAGTACGTACCCCAACATTAAAATTCCATAGTTCCGATTAAAGTTAACTTTACACACGCAAAAATTGCATGTGATATTGAATTTATTAATCAGTATTATAAATGTAATAAAACTTAGAAAAAAATGATTATTAAAACACGTTGCGCGATACAGATACAAGAGCTTAAGTGAAAGCGAAAGACGGCGGTTGGAGCACGAGGAGGACAGGCTGCTGTGCACGTTGCTGCACAATCTCACCGCCGTCCTGGTGATGCTGAACGTCGAAAAGAACGAGCTGAAGCGGAAGGTGCGCAGACTGCTGGGCAAGAGTCACATCGGTCTCATCTACAGCCAGGAACTGAATCTACTCCTCGACCAAATAAACAATCTCGTGAGTGTTCTGTCGCGCGACCGGTTAATCAACAATCGCGACGCGTTAAAAACGCCGAGCCTTCTTCTTCCTCGCAGCACGGAAACGACATCGATCTGAAGCCCCTGACGTCCCGGCAAATGCACCGGCAGTCGTTCACCGTGCACTCGGGGGTCGACGCCGAGGGTGACCTGCGGTTCCTCGAGGTCCGCCACGACGGCCTCGTGCTGAGATCGGTGAACGGCGTGATAGTCGAGCGCTGGTGGTACGAGCGCGTGGTCAACATGACCTACAGCCCGAAGAATAAAGTTCTGTGCTTGTGGAGGAGGAGCGGCGGCGATACCGAGTTACACAAGTATTACACTAAGAAGGTAGGGGAGGATTCCTGGAAGGAAGTTTAAGTAACGAAGATTAAACGAGTAAATGTTTCGTTCTATCCTATAACGGTTGCAAAAGTTCACCGGAGATAGGATAAAAGTCTTAGAGTGTAATATCGCAAAGTTTCAGACGGTACAATCTTTCCTATTTGGAGAAAATGTCCGTAATCCCAGGATTATAGGATTCCAAATTGATCGGGTAACCAGTCGAGAAATCAGTTGGAGCCGCGTGCTGCGGCGTGGCACCTTTGACGTTAAATAAACGTTAACGATCGTTTTTTCCAGTGTAAGGACGTGTACTATTGCATTAAGGACGCAATGGAGAAGGCGGCAGCTCGCGGGCGAGGCGCGAACGTGGGCTACGAGCTCGGCGGCGAGTTTCCGGTGCAGGATATGCGAACGGGCGAGGGCGGGCTTCTGCAGGTCTGCATGGAGGGCGTCGGTCTCCTCTTCGCGAACAGCAAGGTATGACTCGCACTCGCGTGAAAGCCACACACTCCTTACGCTGTTATCGGGAAGAGAATCGAGAGCTCGACTCTCCTTCTCACTTTCTCTCTCTTTTCTTTCTCTCTCTCTCTCTCTCTCTCTCTCTCTTTCTCTTTCTTTCGAGGATTGCGCATATTATATATATATCTATATACCCCTCTTATACATTCTACGTTCAATTGTTTGTGTCATGTTGGATCGTATATATTTATTGGGAAACTTTGGTTTGAGGATTATTATCACCTTTCGTTATATATATACCTTCGACCGTATTACGTCTCGATTACATAACGTTGCGTCCCCTCTGGCTATCGATGCTGTATCGTTTATTTTTCACCGACGTATCAATGCGTATAATAATGCATTTATTTCAGCGAGATTGATCATACGTTAGAGAATGTATTATGCTATCACGAGACTGAGTTTGTAAAAAAAAAAAAAAAAGGAAATCGTCTCGGTTCAATGATCGCGATCACAGTCTGAGGTGACGTTAATGTCAGCTTTGAAACTCGTCTCGTAATTGCTCGATATTAAACAGTACTTAAAAGGGGGCGTTAATTAAATAAACGACGAAAACATAAAAAAAAGAAAAAAACGACAAATGCCAAAAAAAATTACAGGCGTTGAAATTGAGAATTGAAAATCCCGTCGTCGCTCAACCGCTATCTTTTTGACCATGTTCTCTCGATCGACACTTTCTCTCTCTGTGTATTTTTTTTTTTCATTATTGCATTGATGCAAGGACCACTCAATATTATCTCCCACTGCTAGCCACTACGATCTGCTTAATTGATTTGTATCTCTGTACGTGATTCATCGCGTCCATGTGGGTTAGGACAAGTCGGGCTTGTCAAGGTGGTTTGACCGGTGAACATTCAACCCGGTTCCGTACGAGAGACTCATGCGATACCAGGGTTTCTTTACTTGTGGTTCACGAGGAAACTCGCGAGAAAATTCGTAATCGCAAAGACACATATCGAAACTAGAGAGACTCTCTGCAGAAGGAATGAAGAGATATATAGAAATACACATTTCACACTTCTTCGAAAAAACACTGTGACATGATCATTTACCATGCCATGCGGCATAGCGCATTTACAGAATGCTGCGATCAATCGTGTTTTTCCCTTTTTAACTATGTAGGTTTTCTCTTTGATCACTGAGTCAATTTTTTTTACCGCGATAAAAGATTTCCTCAACTGGATTTTGCTAATATGACTATTGAAATTTAATTTTTCAATTTTATTAAGTCATTAAGATGTTTAATGTGGAAAAGAAAAAGATGGCAAAAAAGTTTTTAATATATAATAAGAATTTAATATATAATAATAAGAAATTGGCTCAAAATTGTGATCCATAAATCTTTGGTTAAAAGAGAAAGTGCACGCTTGAGCGGGGGCATTCTTTATTTGCGTATCTGGGATTCGAAATATGGTCCATTTGTTGAAAAATTTTCAATCATTTTTTAGTAATATTTAAAATGCATATTTTAATAAAAAAGATTATGGCATAAACGAACGGCGGTATATTTATAATAAGAGAACTCTCAAATAATGCGAATAAACAGCAGCGAATGGGTCATATTAGGAATCATCTCCGGGCCAGATGCATATACATACACACATGTATACGTCATACACGTGCACATACAACTCTTCAACGGGAAAAACAATCATTCTGCTCGTCGTTAATCATTTCGTTAATCGAGTTTAATCGCGATCGTTCCCGCGCGAAACGGCACAATTCCGTACGGCTCCGATATCCTATCGGTTATTTTTACTGGATAATATTGTGTTCAGGCGTTATATTAATCAATGTTTTCTTGCATGGAAGCTCGATGTGCAGTTGCAGACTCTTTTATCTGTATTATATATAATTATATATATATATATTACATATTTATATATCATTACATTTATATATACATATATATATATACATAGGAAATAAGGTATAGGGCAATATATATATATACAGACTGTCTTTTTGAACACTACTTCTATATCTTATCATTTGTATTGAATGTTGGATGCTATTATATTTTTTCCATAAGTCTATAACAACTTCTTTATTTGTCGTGGTCATGCGCGAGGAAAGTCTATTCGCGGCTCGAGACGGGAGAAAAAAAAAAGCGAAGAAAAAGAAAACGATGAAGAAGAGAAAAAGAAGATGATGCAACGAAATCGCGAAACGCTACACAAATCTCGCTGTTTACCGGCCACTTACTCCATCGCGACTGATAAACTCGCGGCTCGTTGTATTACTAATTACATTAACGCGAATCTTGCGCGAAATGACGAAATACCCGTGGGATATTACACCCGGGGGATCCGCGGGCGTCCGATTCGGGTAATCGGAATGATAGACTTTTCTCAGCTTGGGGAACTTTTGAGATGGTCCTTGAACAATGAATATATATATATACCTTGCTGTTTATCGATCTGGCCATGACGTTAGGTGATAAAAAGCGTAGCTGTAATATCATCGTGTACAGCTGTATCTCTCTTCTCTCTCTCTTTCTATATATTATATATGCTATACATATATTCTATAACTGAGTGGATAACTGCTGTTACCAAAGGTTTTAATTTTCTGTTTTTCTGTTTTCTGTTTTCTTGTCCCGTCCATCGACATTTGCCCTGCGGCTGGGCAAACAGGATTTCGAGGTATCAAATCAGACTAAGTCATTGTTTGTTATATAAATTCAGTATATGACTATATACTCAATGTTGGCCGTGTTCCGGAGATGCTTATTTATTTTCACCATTACTTTTGGCCGTATATATTATTATTATATATACCATTATACTATATATATATCTACCTACATTCTTAAATTGCATTCGAACTCACTGATCTGCTCTGTCTATCCTTACTGTTTTTTCTACGATCGATCGGTGTTAGTTGTAATATATATATACACGCATATGTATCTCTCCGTTACGATATTGTATACATATCGTAAAGCCGATACCTCTCCAGGTATCCAGTAATGAACGATGAAATGCAGAACAGTGTTTACCGCATTGATCGAAAGTCCGACACAATATACTTTACATATTGTATATCGTTTAGATGAAATATTTGTAAGTAGTGTTTAGTGCAACTTGTAGAGAGCGATGTTCGATGCACACACAATGCAACTATATATATATCTATATAGCCTAATCACTCGTACATAAAAGTCCGTACACAAAGTCATTGCGTCACGATCATCATTTACAGCTTTCACGTTTTACACACCGTGTCTTTTAGTCGCGACTGAGAAAGCTCTTTGAGAAATTTGTTTTGAATGAAATTGTTTTACTGAAATTGTTGTCGCTGTTATCAATTTGCTCGACACGATTGAACCGTGGTAAAAAAAAAATGTATTGTCAATTTCCTCGAGGATCAATGACAAGCATCTTGGCTGATATCTATCTCTATATCTATTTCTAAGTCTTCGAAAGTAAATTCTATGTCCTCTGTATTCTTTCTTTTTTTCGATTTTCAATCGAGATTGAGCGAATCGTAAATCGCAAGTAATGCATCTGTAGAACGTATTCCTATTTATGACTTATGAAAGCCATTTTTGCATAAAATTTCGGGATGTGAATCATTAGTAATGTACATCCGTAATATATCGACATTCCCTCATTTTTCGAAGATGAAAGATTGGGGGTGATATTTCAAGAGATTACTGCGATGATCATTGCATATAAAACTATCGAAACTTCAGGGTTACAAATGGATGATGTTACGCAGAAATAAATTGAAGAAGATTACCCAAACAAGAAAGCATTATGAAAAGAGATTGAAATATTTAATATAATTATTCACTCTATTGAGTTTTGCATCCGCGGACTAATTTTCTTTTCCGGATAATTCGCGGGAGAATTCGCTGTGTCTTTTTGGTGATTCAAGCATCAGCTCTACCAGAAAGAATAACGAAATATTCGTTTGCGCAATCGATGCTGCAGTGACTCTTTGGAACTCCAGATTCTCGATAGATTTCCCGAAAAGTTACCTATATACATAACGAGATACTAAACAACGAAACAAAGAAATCCGCGATTTACACGCTCGTCACACGTTACATCGCTCGGCAATCCACTCATTCTACACTGGTAGTTATGTAGTAGAGCAATGGTTCCTCGTGCTGTCTAGTGATCGTCTATAACGTCTTATTTATACTGCGAACAGGAACATCCTCCTGCGAAGGAAGCAAACGTCGTGAACAAACTGCGAATCTCACGCGAGTCTCGACCTTCTCGCCACGATATTACACTTCTCTGGCATGGGCACTGCTATATAACATAATATGTTTCTTGTTTACGACATTGTACCGACTCCGATATTGTATACCGATTCACTCCCCAAGAAGTGAACATCTGTTACCGCCACACTTTTCCCCTACCCCCTCTTTCTTCTCGATTTCTCTTTTTACCACCCTTCCCCCATGATCGATATAATTATATATATCACGACCGTGCATCATTGTCGATCGTATCACGTCCGCCGGTCTGTATTAGATGAATACAATTGCACATTTTAGCAACTCTCCGACGCTAAGCAATCAGTGACATTTTACGATTGAGTTTAGGCCATCTCCAGAGTTGCCTGCCGCTATTTACGCCTGCCGCTATATATCGCTGACATTGCTGCTGCTGTTGCCTGCGGATGCCGCCGCTGTTTGCCGCCGCCATCGCCGCTGCTAGATCTTGCTTAAAA
>NW_012027007.1:179756-201064 GCF_000956235.1 Wasmannia auropunctata
AAAAAATAAAAAAANAAAAAAAAANAAAAAAAAAAAAAATCAATTATATATCCGAGAGATTGCCACGCGATTTGCTGAATGATGCATGGTGTCTTTTGGTAGATTTTACTCATAGAATAGATCCCCGGATCGCTTGTACCTGAATCGCTTCTGACCCTTACACCGAAGATTCATTTTCGCAGAACTCGAACAATTAAAAGACATGTGTTCTCCGAGAACTGGTCTTGTGAAGATTGAGTTTTGCGAAAATACACACCATTGCTCTCTGGCTGCTGAGTTTGCAAAATATGACAATCGTTAAAGCGAGATCGAGCATGCTGTTACGAGGCAATGGCTGTCCTGAAAGAGCATTGTATGCTGCATGTATTATTATACAAGTATATCCATAGGGTTTAAGTTTCCCGATTTCGTTTCTCTCGTTTACGAGCATTCGTATACACTTTTTGCACGTGTAATGAATACATTTCTATTTCAGCTTTACTCTTATTATATACGGTATCCGCGAGATTCTACGTAAACGCGATTTAATACTCGTTACACGGAGGTCGTCGTCGCGAGATTATTTTTCAATATGCTCTCTCCTTTCGTAGTGGAGATCGGGAACATAAAGTTACTCAAAATGTTGATGTAATCTAACGCTCGACATACACGGGTTTTAATGTGCAAGATAAATAAATTCGGGTCTCTGTTAGATTCGTTCGTTTTGTAAAGAGAACGATATCTTTAACATGAAATCACAAATCTTTGAGATAAATATGTTTGAAATAAAGCATATGTATCTTTGACTATTTTCGAAAAACGGAAAACAACACGATCTAATCGCGATAATGTTAAAGCATCGCTTCGCATCTAATCGAATCTAATCTAATATAATTAAATTATACTTAATTTAATATTAAACGGCATGTAATAATAACAGTTATTAATTGTGTTATTAATTGTATTATAATTGTGTTAGAAATTTTATCGGTGACTTTTTCCTGATGTACGTCACACGCGTCACTCTACCGTTAATAAATCATCGATAAAAAAATAACGTGCCAATTTTATATTTCTGCTGTATTTTATATTTTTGCTATATAAAAAATACATCAGGTTAAGACGACGATTATCGTAAATCTAAGAAAATTATACGAGAGAAGTGTATAGAAGTGAATAATTTTGCTAATTGCATTGTAATTAGTTTGCATAATTGTGATTTTCTGTACGATGACGTGCATCGATTAAAACAGACAACAAGGTGAAACACACTTTTTTGTGCTAAACCCGTCGAGCGCGTCTAGATTCTTAATAAAAAACTTTCATGAAATTGAATTGCATAATAAAAATATTTAGTTAGACTCTTTGCAAATTTATCTCGATTGAAATAATACCATAATTGCTGTAATAAATAGAATAACATGGCAATAATTTCAATAATTAAAGATTAAAATGTAGCTCAGAAAAAAATTATTGTTGATTAATCAGTACGGCAAAATTAGCGCTCGACGGGTGAAACAGACGCTTATCGTCGGGCGAGCATCACGATACATTTTCACGCCTCTTTTAGAAAGCTGTACGCACACACGACTGATATATATTGCTATATTCGACGCATATGATAATGATAGGCAAATAGAGAATCGTCAGAATCGTGTGCATGATCGAGTAGATCCAGATCTCCATGATGCGCGATGCGCTGACCACTAACGCAAACCGATTGTGTTATTTGCAGTTTTTTGTAAGACTCGATCATATCCGCAAGTGCTTTACTCAAAAGGATGGAATCTTTGTTTTGGAAGAATTCAGTAAGTGACACACCGAATACTGCATCGATTATCATACGCTTTTACACGCCGTAGATATCTCGTGAGATAAAAAGAGCAAAAAAGAATAGATATTCTCTGACACGCTTACGCTGCAACTTAGCTTTTAGTCTTTGAATGTTGGAACGTCATTGGGCGCCTTTCTGTTTCAGATCCTAAAACTAGACAAGTAATTCAACGTAAATATAAGTCGCAAATGGTGAGTACGCCTGTTTCAGAGCTCCTTACTGCCAGAATATACCATACCTGTCGCAATGAGAAAAAAATATTTATTTCGAAGAGTAATAAAATGTCTGTATTATTATTTAAAAAATAATAATTTAATTCCGTTGAAGCTATATTCGTTTCACTTAAACAATTATTTTATACGTAGAATACGATAACATTTTTTTTCCACAATAATTTAAGTACTTAATAGTGAACATTTAAGTTATAACGGTTCAATTTTTATTAATTATGTATATTTAAAAATAAGTAAAAAGAATCATAGACATTTTATTGCTTGCAATTTTCGTATTTATCATTTCTATAGTTATATACTGTGTGACAGGCTGAAGAGGCGGTTCGCTGCTTACATAGAATATTTTCCGTCGCATTTACTCTTAATAAACTCCCGTTGGAAACTCAACAGAAACATAAGCGCGGAAATGACACCGCATGAGGCTTATCTTTAAGTTTTTTCCTTTCTTACACCTCACGTAAGTTCTTTTTTTTTTTTGTTCCATAAAATTTCATTTTGCGTTTTTTATTATAAGTTACGTTCAGAAGACAATTTTTACAATTCAACTTGCCGTTTCTGGACAAAGTTTCAAATGATTAAAGATTGGTTTTACACATGCAGACGAAATTACAAATGAATAAAAGTAAAATTTGATTCGATAAAATTTATTTTGATTTCTTACGAATTAAATATCAAAATTTCTGATGAATAAATAAACAGACACGAATAATGCGTATATGTACGTAACGACGTGAAATATCTTTTCGTTCGTAGGCATCTGATATCTGTTACGCTGTCCTATGCGTATTTTCTTATGTGGCGGCTGGCTCCGAGCAACGAAAACAACAGGGCCAACAGCAACAGCAGCAGTCTCAGTCGCAACAGCAATTGCAACAGCATACCCTGCATCCGCATCAACAGCGCCAGCACCAACAGCAGCAACAGCAGCAACAGCAGCAGCAGCAGCAGCAGCAACAAAGCCGTTATCCCTATCAGCAGCACAGGCAGGAGCAATCACAACCGAGCAATGTAACACCGCACAGAAACACGCAGTTGGATCCTCGCCAACACTGACACAGGCAACGACACTCGCTTCCCTTCGTTAGCATCCACGACAAGAATAGTTGCGCCCCTTACACCTGCCTACCCTGGGTATAAGTGTGTTATCTCTTTTCCAAGAGAGTATTTCATTTAAGGATTCATGAAACATATATGGGCAAGGTGACAGTTTTCCCGTTTTCGTTTGATTTCTCTCTCTCTCTTCAGATTCGCCAACGTTCTTTCCTCTTCCGCGGGGATAAAATTATTGCAAAAAGTTGTAACGAAAATACGAAAAAAAAGGAAAAATTGATATAATTGATCTAATCGATATATCCCTTGTAGCTTAATTCGTTAATATTGGATTTTTGCGGCGCGAGTTTTTATTACGTATTATAGTCCTGCGTCGATGTGATAGCTGTGGTATTCTTGTATTCGTCCGTGCACGTGGATATACACCACGTGCACGCGTCACCTAAAGCAATTAAATACAATAATTATTCGTAATTGGCGGTACGATTTTATATATGAATACGACAAAAGAGGAGAAAGAGAGATTGTGTTCGTCCGCGATTCGGAAGAGTATAATAAAAGATTTATTTTAGCTCGTGTATAGTCGGAATAAGCGGTCGACGAACGCCAAATTGCGATGAATCCTCACGTTGACTTTCAATGTCATCTTTCACTCGCGTCTCTTTACTCCTGTCGTCTTTTAGCATGCACTCGATCCTCTTTCGCGACGAAACAATGATGCGTAGATAACGACAGGTAGTTTTCTCTATTCGTTCGCTGTATCTCTCTTTTCTTTTCTGATCGCCTATAATCGAGTCTAATCGGCGATGATTTCTACGTGTTTCGTTCTGCATACAGCGTGTACGTGAGATGTTAGCAAAAAAAAAACCTGTTGTGTGTAGGATGTGTAGAAAAATGTGTGCTGTCTCGATGTCTCGAGTGAATGTACGGTGGTCATTGGTTTGTACGGTTTCAAATGCGGAAAAAAGAAGGATCTCTCGATAGCTCGTAGAGCGTTCGTTAGGGTACATGTAATGTTCCCAAAAATAAAAAAAAAATAGACATTATATATGATATAATGTACAATAATGATATAACTGTACAGTACTAAGGAAACACGTGAGACAACATCTCTGAAACGCTGTGAAAATTCGCATCCTCTGCGTTTTCGTATACAACTCGTGCGAAGTTTAGTTTAGGCGCGCGTATAATTATCATATATAAATTTAGTTAGGCACGGAGACAGAGCGGAGACACACAACGAGATCGCGATTTCAAATACCGGGTAATCGGAATTGGCACTAATATAAGTGCAATGTCTCTCTCTCACGGAAATTGTACTTTATTTTTTATTTCGTAATTTCTCCCTTGCCGCCGTCATATTTCCCCGATATCCGATCATCGTTAAATACACGTCGCGTAAAGTAAGTATAGACGAACAACAATGACCAGCTTAGGGAAGAAGGTGTAAACTTTAGTCGCGAACTCAGCGTAAAGTAAAACGTAGCGTACGTGTCACTACACGAGAAGAAATGATATATTTTCTTGCAACGTTTAAGAGGCGTATAGATATTTGTAAAAAAAAAAGGATATAGGATTTGTAAATATAACAATTGGCGGTGTAGTAAGCGGCACGGAGAGAGCACAGGCGTGAAGCAACACACGGCCCCTTTTTATTTCTCGTCTTTTAATACGACTATACATGTTAGAGCTCGTTCGTCGGTTGAGTTAGGGAGTGGTGCAGCGTTTTTTAAAAGTGAGAGAAAGAGGGAGGACACGTTCTCTTCTAAACATCTAAAGAAAATAAGAAAAAAGGAAAATAAAAATTAAGAAAAAAAAAATAAAAAGAAGACATACACACGCGATCCTTTGTACCAAGTTTGTCTGCCTAAATCCCGATGTTTAGAAGTTCGACACGGTCGATCGATCATTATCATTTCGAGATATATCACGGTTATGCGATAAAGAAAACTTTAGACCTCTAGGAGAGAAATTAATACCTCGCATTGTATAGTACTCATCCATGTAGACGCCTTACGCCCAAAATATACTTGTAGCCAAATCGGAATCGTACGATTTATTTACTTCCACCTAATTACGATTTACAATAAGCGCGTAATTCGAATTTTTAGCGTAACAAAACATTCGTGTTGAATGCTCCAATAAGTCCGACCGCAATTTATACGACGATGCTCAATAATTAATTACAGACAACATACGTCAATTTACGGTTGTAATTATGCAATTGTTAGCTGTTTAAGCTCAATTGATAAATGCTCTTCATCGCGGCCTTGAGATGTGTTTAAAACGATGGCAGGAAGCAATTGCATCTCGCATATTACGCAATAATTATCTTCGATTTGAATTTAAGCAAAATCTAATTGATATTTAAAAAAACTATAAGATTTCTACAATCATTACCTATATATGTATAATAATTATACATTTAAGAGCATAGAGAAATTATTCTGAAATTTTAGTTTTGTGAAATTAATTAATAAATTAAATAAAGTTAACAAATAAGAAAGAAATATATTAATTAATATACACAATCAGTATAATTAAACTAATTATATAACTTAAACTTATAAATGTAATAAATTAGGAACAATTCTTATCCTCAAATAATTTATAAATATGTTCATATGAATACAAACGAAAAAATGATAAATCGGACTTCTTCTCCTGTTTTTAAAAAAGAAAATATCTATTAATTTTTATTTCATTGGGAAGATCGAGATTCAATCTAATAAGCAGGTGTAATCGCATCTCAAGGCCAGGCAGTGGTCAGTTACGAGGACTATCGGATTTCGTACCTGGTCGGACGTCTGTCCTCATTTTTTTCCGGAGCGTGTAAACGCGATCTCATTACCGAAGGCTTCTGGTCCGCAGTCGCGTCTCGACTCTCGTTGCATGAGGATGGAGCGATGGGCCGGAAAGATCGCCGTGGTAACCGGCGCCAGCGCCGGAATCGGTGCAGCGATCGTGCGAAGTCTCGTTAAACAAGGTGAGGAGGTGCTCCAAATAAATGACGAATGAATATTGCATTATTTTCTTCTGATTGGGCGAGAAATTTGACTTTGTAATTTCACGCGCGTTTATCTCAACTCGCACCGAGATAATTATTGTCGCCACTCGCTATATCATCCGCTAATTGAGAAGTATAATAATCACTGTTATATGTATATTCGAAAGAAAACAAGATATTGACGCGCCATTCGAAATGCCTGTAAATTATCGCTTTACAAGTCTTACCAAGGAATGATGTAACGCACAAACAAAAATCATCCGAGTTAGCTTAATTATTACGAAGTCATTAGTATGACCGTTTTTTTTTAATTATGTCAGGTATGACAGTGGCGGGCTTCGCGAGGAGAGTGGAGAAAATTAGGGAACTCGCTGACAGCTTGGAGGATTCCTCGGGAAAACTTCATCCCGTGGAATGCGATGTCGCTAAGGAGGAAAGCGTAGCTGTGGCTTTCGCGTGGGTAAAGGATAATCTCGGACCGATAAGCGTTCTCGTGAATAGCGCTGGTATCACCAAGGAATCCTCGCTCACAGGTGAAACTCTTTAAACTACTAACGCGTGACGCTATAAGAGCTCCGCAAATTTTCGTGCGTTTTCTTCAAACTTTTCTATCCAATCGATCCAACACAAAATAAATCATTATTTTCTGAAAGAACTAAACGCATTTTCGTATAACAGATCGACATGAAGTATATTATCGAGTATTATTTTTCTTCGACATATTTTATAGACGGCACTTTGGAGGACTGGCGGTCCGTGTTCGACGTGAACGTTCTGGGACTCTGTCTCTGTACACGCGAGGCTGTACGCATGATGCGCGAGACGGCGGACGAGGATGCTGTTGTGATTCACGTGAATAGTTTGGCCGCCGAAAGGGTGCCCTTTGTCCCGGGATTTAGCGTATATCCGGCGTCAAAGCGTGCTATCACCGGCCTCGCCATGACTTTGCGGCACGAGCTTGCG
The DNA here is from genome assembly GCF_000956235.1 of Wasmannia auropunctata. NCBI lineage: Eukaryota > Metazoa > Arthropoda > Insecta > Hymenoptera > Formicidae > Wasmannia > Wasmannia auropunctata. Next base: position 186,823 of record NW_012027007.1, read on the forward strand.
GGCACGCGTATACGCGTCACAGTAAGACGTTAATTGGCACATGGAACGAAATGGCTATTGTTTCTTTAAGATATTTCTTCAAAACGACGTTTTCTTATTAAATCTTTACTTTAAATTCGCTATATTGATGTTTATACAATTAAGAATTAGTCCGTAATTTATTAATGACTGAGAAGTGTGTATATTTAATTTAAAGCTGAGCAAGCAGCTTAAGACCTTTTCGCTTACATTTTTTTCACACGCAGAACATCAGTCCCGGCTTAGTCGCGACGGAATTCATGGCTTCGTACAGCATGTTCTCCCCGGAAGCGATGGCAGCGGCGCCGACTTTGGCACCGGACGACGTCGCGGCAGCGGCAATTTACGTGCTATCAAATCCTCCTCACGTTCTGGTACTCATATATACTTCTGTAATGTATACGCGCTGCAACTTCCGACTGAACGGAGCATTTCCGCACTTTGAATCTCAGCAAACTTTTTTTTTTTTACTCTCACTAGAGATCTCAGAAATTGTTCCCATAAAAAAAAGTTTGTTGAGACTCAAAATGCGGAAATGCTTTGTTCGGCCGGAAGCAGCGTGCAGATACATTTCTCTCTCGTCGTATAAAATAAAATCTAAAAGAATGACATCTTCCCGCAGATACAGGATGTCGTATTGAGACCTCTGGGCGAATCGTGGTAACTGGATTTTCAAGATGAAAATACATAAAATGCAAATTAGGACAATCGTGCTTTTCACGTGCTTTTTACGAAACTAATAAAAAAAAAACGGCATCACTCACGCCTTCTCTTGTTGTATTTCTTTTCTTATTTACACAGCGCCGACGTATTTTAGCATGCTAGATCAATTAAAAAATTATTTAAAGTAAAAACTTATACAAATATGTAATAAAATTCAATACTTCATTATGATTCTGATTTGACATTACCTAAAATATATAATTATATCTAAACAAGTCTTTATACATATTCTTAAATATCGTATTGCGATGGAGTAATATTTTAAGACAAGCTCGGGATGTGTGATATTTTTAACTTCAAAAGCCATATTGAGAAATAATAAAGTTTGCGAATTACTGAGAAATTTGCGCGTTGCTGGATGACGATGTTCCTGCATCTCATTGCCGATGCATCTTCAGTCGAGGCATCGCAAGCACTTCTACAATGATTTTCGGTCACGGAAAGCAGTGATCCATTCTGTAATAAAGAATCGCTTGCGAGACGTTCAACGGGAAAGATGACACTGCACTCTCGCGCAATACTCGCGATCACTTGCGAATCTTTCCGTCGGACTGCATCGCGAATTCTTTGTATGCAGACTTGCTGACGGGTTGTCGACTGATTCGCGAGAGATCCTTCACGTTCTCTGAAATTTCTGATGCAATACCTACTCCTAATGAAGATATCGCGGAATGTCTTATCGTTTTCTTCGGAAATCGTGCGAATTTTCGTCAACATCCCCGATTTTGTTTTTATTATAATAAAGAAGATATCGTTTAAAATTGGACTTAATTAAGTGATTCTCAAGCGCTGATGTTAATTTTATTTTTATTTTCGTAATACTTTTAATGGCGCTGAGTGCATTAATTATTATACTGAATATCAAAGACAATATTTAAAAAATATCTCATTTCTTTTAACATTCATACATTCGATCATGCTCGATATAAAATTTTATCTTGCACCAAAGCTTAAAAATTAAATAATAAGTTTTTTTTTAATATAAACTTCTATAATAAAATATAAAATAAAGATAAAGTTAAATATATAAATATTTTAATGTATTTAGATAATGTTAATTTAAAGAAAACCTGAAGAAAGAACATATCGGTGAATAAATTAGTACCTGAATAAATTGACCTGTCCGGTCAATAGCATTAAATATGCATCGACGAACATTTTAATTAACCGCTATTTTAATTAATAATATTTCGTTTTCGCGATAATCAATTTAACGTTCGCGAGCGCATCTTAACAACGACGATACGTCTTATCTGCCAGCGAAGCATGCCGCTAGATTTTAAATGAGGGAACCCTTCTCCCGGCGAGACTCAACAGCGCCGAAAACAAGCGGTAATATCTCGCGAATAATATGCAATACCCGCGCGGGAATACATCATCCAGAAAGCAACGACCTATCTAGACGTAGATTGTGCGCGACCCCCTAATCGAGGTCCAGATTTTCAGCGCGGTATAAAAAGGTGTCGGGGATGCGGATTGACATGCAGAAGCTTCTCGTTGCGTGGTGAGCAGCAATTTCCTCTCGTTCCGACGCCTACGTGAGTTAACGCAAAATCTTCAGTATGAGTATTCTGTCGAACAAGATCGCCCTCGTCACCGGCGCCTGCTCCGGGATCGGCAAGGCGATCGTGGAGGAATTGGTGTCGAAGGGACTCAAAGTCGTCGGCCTCTCCAACGATATAAACAAATTGAAGGTACGTTCGACGTTCGCACTATTAAAAATACAATTAAATCGCGTATAAACTAGAGGAACTATTTAATAAAAATAAATTGTGAGTCAGTCATCTCTTTCATACGACACTCGAATCTCCGTAGATTCTCGTGGACGAGCTGAAGGGCAAACCCGGCAAGCTCTATCCCCTTCAATGCGACTTGAGCCTTCCGAACGAGATCGAGGGCGCGTCGGAGTGGATCGAGAAGAATCTGGGTGGTGTGGACATCCTGATAAACAACGCTAGCCTCAGCTTGGATTGGTCCAGCATCAACGGCGGCATACAGGAGCTTAAGAAGACTATTGACGTCAACGTGCTCGGCTTGTCGCTCATCACCAAGAAGATTCTGCAGTTGATGAAGAACAAGGGTAGGCATATTTAAAGAAAAATCAGGAAAAATTATTTCTACATCTGATAAATGAAATGTGATATGTAGGAATCGATAACGGCTGGATCGTCAATGTCAATGACGTGTGCGGTCTGAAATGGTTGCCGCTTGCCTCCGACCGGCCTATTTCCCCGGCATACGCTTGCAGCAAGTCCGCGCTGACCGCACTGACCGAAAGTCTTCGTCTGGAATTGGCCCAGAACGAGTCCAATATCAAAGTGATCGTAAGTAACTTCGAATCGTACTGTAACGAATTTATTAAGTATTTATATATAAAGTATGATCATTCTTATCATTTTCCAATATACAATAAAGTTACAATAAATTATGATCTTTTAACATTTCACTTGGTGCCACTGAAAGAGTTTTGGTTTTTCTCAAATTCTTACGAGCAAAGTAAAAAACATATCTAAAAAGATAAAGTGTTAAGAGAAAGTCATTGTTCAAAATTAATAATTTCTTATTACATAAAAATATTTCCGAAAAAAAAAAACAAACCGAAAACTCGCTCGACAAGCTATTTTTCTTCGATATCTGTTAACATGATTTATCTCTCGCGATAGAACATCTGTCCGGGCTTGGTGGAGACCGAGGTCACTCAACAGTGGCTGAAGGAAAATTCACGATTGGCTCTGAAACCGAAAGACGTGGCGGACGCTATTCTCTACACGTTGCAGACCCCGGAGAATGTGCTTATTAAGGATCTCATTATTACGCCCATTCGGGAAATTATTTAAGCTAGCACCGGACGAAATGTTGGCGACGATAAACATTATAATATTTACAGCACGTATTGTGTGGCAAATCAAATAAAGCAATTTTGTTAGCAATTTTTAAATATGGCGTGTATAAATTTGTTACATTAATCCTTTTCTTAAAACAGACTGACCTTATGTACATGTTTATATCATTTTATATATTTTTATTAGCAGTGTCATGTACATAAGATTCTAATGAATAACATAATTGCCTTTATATCTTTGCGTATTCATCATCTTGAGTTTTTTAAAACTTCTACGTATAGTTTATAAATTTATTCTCTTCAGCATTACTTTCTGCACATTTTATTCTTATCTCTCGCTTTTCGTTCTGAATATATATTTTGCGCATAAATGTAAAAAATATACATAAATGTCTTTCCGATCGTTAGTCATTAATGCGTTAGCGTTCACGCGTTCGAATAAATCTATTATGATAATCAGGTACGAATACAATTATCGTTTAAAGATTTCCATATGAATGCGTGCTTAATTTTGTAACTTTGAACGTCTCGAAGAAACGTGCGTCTATTGTGTGTTAATACAATGGCAAACCAAACAAACACGATCAAAATATCAAAAAGTACGATACTTACCTGAGAAAGAACATGACTTTCTTTATTTACAAACCCACGAAGGCATTAATTCATACCTTAACGCGTGACATTACTTAAAAGTAGATCTGTTCGTTGACGATAATTGAAGGAAAATTGTATATAAAACAATATTGTGCTTGATGTATTTATTTCTAATCGTCTCATTTGCCAGTTTAATAATTCACAAGAGTTCAAGGAGCAGCAGGGTTCTGTGTCGAGAAAAGAATTGCAAAGAAGCGAAACACGTTAGGAGAATCCTATTTAATGAAAGTGTGAGGCAATCGGTGTTATATTTAGTGCCTAGTTTGTGAAGTACATCCTAAATTGTACGCCCTGTACAACGCAGAAAATAGTTAAGTATGTACAATCCGCGAAATAATAAAATTATATATATATATAGAGCAGATACTAAATTTTTGTATGTAATATAACAAAATATGCGCAATATAGAACTGTTGCTATCAATTTTAACAATCGTTGTGAATATTTGTGGATAAATACACACTATGCGAGACCGTTTATAGATTCGGCGCTATTCATATCTTCTTATTGCTACACATCGTTCGTATAACAATTAACTACAGAAGAACAATATATATAACACAGATAAAACACATAAAGTATTAAAAATATACTTATCTGTGATGTTAATTAAACAAAAAAAAAGGCAAAATTGTTATCAACTAGTTATTGTTGCGAGATCTGTCTTGTGAGTTATGCGTGACAAATTTCACAACAATGAAAATGAAGCTGAACACAGGGAGGATCGATTATTAATGCAAACACATTTTAAGACTTTTTTTTATCGAGGCAGGCTTTGTATTGCGTGTTACTAACAGTTGTGTTTACCCTGTTGGTGACAAAAATGAAAATATACGAATATAAGAATATTTTCGAAGAGAGAGAGAGAGAGCATGCAGAAAAATAAATATCGATAAGTATCTCAGGTATAAACTGTTTGCACAAATACCTTACGGTAAGCCACCATCTCATCCGCTTTTCATTTTCATCCGTGAGAAAAATGACATCCAATTTATCTCTTGTCAATTGATCCCGCTAAACACCGAGTTCCAAATCCCGTATCCGACCTAGATAAATCCGTGAACCCTATGAAGCGCGAACGATACCATGCTTCCAAATCCACATTCTTCCACATCGCATATCGTTCCCTTAATGAATCCGAGTGATCCGCTCGAACACGATCCGGTGAATACCACAGCGTAGGCAATTTTTTTTTATCCTTATCCAAAAATATCCGTCCATGCATACTAATTTATTCCCGTTTCCGAATCCTGCCAGCGTCCTAATATATCCAAACATATCCGGAGAATCCTGTCCGTCGTACCGTTTCGTACGGAGAGTCCCTCTAAAATTATGAGGCCGGGTTCCCGTCAAGATGACAGACAGGTTGCGTTACTCAAACGTACCATCCTCTTGTTTATGCCAGTTAAATCCTGAAGACTCGCACTGTGTGGTTTACAATGTACGCGAGAAAAAGATGCACTTGACGGTCACGATTGGTCGAGATTTGTTTTTTGTTTTTGTTTTTGATAATTGGACTTTAGATCGCCGATATTATCGAATGTACAATTATTATTAAGGCATGCGACAGTCTTTCCAAAGAATCACTTCCACCTTTCAAATAATACACTAAATACGAAATGTTTCGTATGTAACGGCTAACAGAATTGAGTCTAGTATTGACGTTATTCGTTGTACGAAGAAGAGGATAAATATCGTGCCGAAAATCCATCCTTAATGAGTGTGATCCGAAAAATTAATCTTCACTAAAGTTCAAGAAACTTTAGAGTTATAAACCAAAGGCTTCCAACGGAATCCAGTTGTAGTTGACAATCCATTACTAGTTTGACTACTCAGACTACAAATGAATTAATTAAACGCGCGGAATGCGTTCTCTGTTTTTTCTTTTTAAATCGATACGCGGAAATGATAACGCAACTCGAAGCACTTTAATCCTGATAAGCACATAACATAATGAGGAAGTCCCACTTTCGTTATGTTTTCTCATTTAAAACAGCGACACACAAAAATCATTTAGCTTCAAACTGGGATTCTACTATAGTTTCAAAAAGAAATATTAATGGGCATTCATCGCCTCCTCGTAATGGACTTGCCAACGTTTCCTGAGCCAGCAACTGAGAATCCTTTCTTTCTCTCCTGATCCTGAATTTCCTCTTGAAAGTATCCTGTTTCGCTATTCTCATTTTCATCTATTTCTTTTATAATCCTTTTATAATTTATGCTCTCCATACCGCAAATCCTCCAAAACGCAATCCATCTCCCAACGTCAAGCGAATGTGTATTATATCCATCCAAGAAGTAAGATCGTGTTGATTTCAGTTTTTCATTCATTGTGTTACAATCCCAATATACAAAAGAAGAAAAAATACATTAGTTCCTTATGTGATGCAAATTAATATTAGATATAGTTTATTAATGCAAATGTAATGCCTGTGACGTGTAAAATTGTGAAATTGCACCGTATGTACAATATAGATTGTATAGCGGAAAATTTTTAACACTGCGTTTTTGAAAACGAAATTATCTATAACTCACATATAGAAGAAGAGATAAATTTAAATTATCGAATTGACTAATTGTAAGATCACAGGATTAATGTGCAAAAATAAAAGGATTAAAATACACGATATCCAATGTTTTCCTTTCCAATATGTGCCGCGAAAGACTTTTAGAATATAATAGAAATGTCCAAAAGGTGCATTTAATCGTGTGGTTGTTGCAAATATAAGAGAAAGGAAAACACAACGAACAGAGAAATGCGAACGGCAACGTATCAATATATCAATTTGTAGTTATTTCACCGCATTTCACCGAATTCTTCGTGTATCACTTAAAATTTATCTTAATCTGGATATGTTGTAAATGTCCAGATTATTCATATACATATGTATATATATAATGAGCACGTGTTATGCTGTATATTTTCACATCGAGAAATGTTAAATAAGTTAAGACATTTTGTACTGAAATAACATCAAACGCAATCTGCAAAATCAGGAAATGACCCACGAAACATTTAAGGTCATCAAGTCTGCTGTCAAATACATTTGCGTGTTATTATCAAGCGAATTAGATTGTATGGGAGTGATAATAAAAAGAAAGATTCTTGTGCCAATATAATTACGTGTGGTGTATAATAAATATTAACTGTTAACGCTCATATATTCCATTATACGTATATGCGCGATATATTGTCATCACTACTGATTCGATTTGGTATTACTCTGATTCGAAAAGTGACGAAAGTAAGTTGCGTAAATGAATCGTGTAAACAATCTTGAGGTATTTATTTCTATATACATGTTATATCTGTTAAAGTTAATATATATAATCGTATTTCTACATTAAAAAAAAATATATTTTGTAAGACGAATATACATACATAGCATGCTACTCTTTTTTAATTTGTTTATTTGTTATTGCCTAAGACGCATGTATACAGAATATATCGCATATTGATGTATTTCCTCTTAAAATACGGACTTCTCGACAAAAGTAGTTTAGTATTGAAAGTTAAATCGACTTTAAATGCGTTAAGAAATCTGCAGCTAGGCAGTAGCGCATGACTTTCGACGTACTAGCAACAGTTGTTCCACCTCAATTGTGTATAGTATGTTAATTCAGGCGATTAGATATGCAGTACCTGTCGTATTATAATAATTACTGCATATAATAATTATTACAATAATATCAGTAAGTTTAAAACTTATGAGAAAGGCATCTTACGTAAGTATTAATTTAAGCCCTGTTTTATTTATATTCATTAGTATCTATAAAATGTGTTTTTAAATATGTTAGTACAAACAGTTTATCCATATTCCTGTTTTTGTATGATAAAGTTTAGCACTTTTATAGTAATACAGGATAAAATTATCCTAATAAATATGAAGATGATCGATTATAAAAAGTATGTTAGTAAAATCACACGATACGAGATTATTGGGAAGAAATTTTTGTTAGGCAAGACCTTAAAATTTCATATTTCATTATGCAACGTATATCCAAATATAAATAAAGACTTAAGTATTAATATACTTCACGTAATTACATTAAACATTAAAGTAGCTACTATTGTTAGAAACGTATTTTAGTAAAAAGTGATTGAGTTATTGTCAATCAAAAATATTCATCATAAATCAGTTCTTTTCGTTATTTATATCAATATTTAAACAGCCAGAATAAACAGTTAAAAGGTTTTTAGGTCTAATTTTGTCAGAAGGCTCGTTAAAATACGTCAAAATTGTTACACATTTCATAAATGGTAGTGATGACAAAAACAAATTGGCAAATATGTATGTGAAGGAATGTATTAAATGTTGAAAATTAGATCCGACAGAGTTTAGATGACAAACAGTTACACATGATCTCGAGCACGATTTTATTTTTGAGGCTAATAAGATTCAATAGAGTTACCGTATTTTCGAATCTTTGTTAGAATGACGACGAAAAATGAAATCACTAAATTAACTTGCTTCTGGGTCGAACGATAAGATATGCTTATTATTGAAAGCAAGGAACTTAAAGAATAATCGTGACGTATGTATGTACGAAATAAACCGTGCTCTAATTATACATCAGAGAGAGAGAGAGAGATAAATACAATACAGTCAATTAATTCAGCTATTAAATTCAAGCAATATTAAGAAATTAATTTAAAACTCCGTTTACAAAACTCGTGTTGTTGTTGGGAAAATCTTTATCGAGTGAAATTTAAATCAGCAATAATGAAACATGGTAAAGAGCAGATTATCAATATAAACCTGTACTTATTGTATTACCATGTGAGAAACACATACGTACATACTAGTCGTAAGAGCGCGACCTGGAACGAGATCTTGATCGCGAGTAATTACGCCGCAGCGGCGAGTACGTAGGCGAGCCACGGCGCCGTGGGCTGTAGCTTCGCGAGCGGGTACGGCCCCTCTCCCGGTCTTCGCTGCGTCCCCTGTCGCCACCGCTGTGATCCTCCTTCACACGGATGTAAGCTACTTCACCCTGAATGTCAAATCGAACACGATCAAAGCACACTAAACGTAAAATACGGTCCAAACGTACATACGGTCGCGTAAAAAAACTTGGATGACGATTGTAGTTTATTCATAGACGAACTCATTGCTTGGAGTACAAGTCCTTGACTGGGACAACAGCGTAGAATACGTACCTCGTGCGATCTAAATCTCGAGTCGTCCAACTTCTTTACAGCGTACTTCATGTCGTCGTGTCTCAGAAATTCGACGACACCGGTGCCGTCCTTGTAAACGTCCGCGAAGCACACGTCACCGGCCTCGCGCATATGGTCCTTGAGATCCTGCCAGCTTCCCGAGGGCGGCAGTCCGCTGACCAGCACCCGGTACTGCGATCGTCGCGCGGGCGGGCCGCGGCCGCGGGAGTTGCTCATCTCGCCGCGGCCACCCCGGCCGCTGTCCCCGGCTCCGCGTCCACCGCGGAAATTGTTGCTGGGACCGCCGCCGCGCGGGAACTCGACTCTCAATCTGTAGCCGTCGTAGTCGTAGCCGTCCCTCGCGTGTACCGCGTCTTCCGCATCTCTGGAAAGACAAGAAAAAAACGAGGACATTTTTTTATTACGCTTCTTCGGCGATAAAGTTGTTATGTAACTTTCGAGTGGAAACGTCCACTTGAATCTCAATGGCAAATCTTAACGGCGATGAATCTGCAAAATACATTAGGCGCGTCGAATATTACAAAATGCGAATTTCATTCAATATTTATATAATTTTATTAAATAAGCCAAAACTCGTTCGTTGAGAAACGTGTTTTGTCGCGGGGCTAAGGAAACAATTTTTTTATACGTATCTTGAAACGATATTTTTTATTTTGAAGAACAGTGTTGTGTATCTTGAATATGTCTTTAAAACTACATATATACACGTTTTTAGAACTTTTTTATCTGGTTAACACAAGTTTGGTATTTTGTGAATTTATGGAGTCTCATAAAGAAAAACAATTCTATTACTTCGCAATAATAATTGTTTTTCCTTTATTTGCCCGAATTAACGGCAGTCGCTTTTGCTGTCCCATACGTTGTTTTATGCTTCAGGAGAAGCAAATAATTTTCAGTCAAGAGCTTTCCAACGTTCGCGAGTCCCATCGCCCGAAATTCTCGACAAGCTGTGTGCACGTCGCGTCGCTTCGAATTCGAGGTCGCGTGAAGTGGCGTAAACGGCTCGACCCAACGAACCCATACGTCAGACGCGAGAAGGCAGCGCGTGTGTTGGTAGTAGGTACGTGTAAACAGCGAATTCGGCGTAAACAGCGACCGTGCGCCCTCCGCGCCCTGTTACATGCCCCAACAGCAGCTCACCTCGGATCGTCGAATTCGACGAAGGCGAAAGGCGGACCCCGGCGATTCTTCAGATCGACGAAAGTGACCTTTCCGAATTTGTAGAAGAGATCTTGGATGTCCTTCGTACGTATGTCCGGTGGCAGATTGCCCACGTATATCCTACACTCGTTCCTGCCGCCGTGCGACATATCTACGGCTTTTCCCGACGAACGGGCGGCGTACTCGGCGGGGAACGTTACGTGGCGTGCTCGCGGAAACCAACAAACAAAAAAAGGGGAGACACGGCGGATGTATACCGGTGGAGTGACGAGCGACGACGACGGCGGCGGCGGCGTGCGTCGTGTCGTGCGAGTCGCGCGATTCGGAGCAATCGAAGGTCTCTCGGTCAACACCGAGATCAACCGAAGTGGCTGACTCGCCGAGCCGAAGCGAGCCGAGGTGAGCCGAGAGCGAGATCCCCCCCCGATGCGGACCGGTTTCCATGACGGCGTCCCCGGATTGGAATCCGGTTTAAATTCGCGCATTCGACGGGCGTGGGGTGGGAGATGGAAATTTTCCAGGAATGATTCCGCGCGAATATTGCGTATCTCAATTAAATACAAAGTAGAATACTCGTCGGTAATTCAAATGACAAAGAAGGAAATATGTGCTGACTTTGTTTAGAACGGTAGAAAGGAAGACAGAGGGCTATTTTCGCGTTGCGTTTGACGCCGTTGATTATAACGTGCGCTGATTGGCCGGTCCGCTTTTACGTCCAGCGATTTATTTTCAGAAAGATCGATTTCAGTTCTGGGAATTAGAAAAAGGTATAAAAATTAAGTAAATACTTGGGGCGAATTCACACCTTGACAGAAAAGCGGAAAACAGAAAAGCAGAAGCCAATCCGAACTCGCACTGGTAGCAAGAAAAGCAGAAAGCAAAAACTATTGACTACCAACGCGAGTTCTGATTGGCTTATGCTTTTCTGTTTTCCGCTTTTCTGTGAGAGAGCTTTTCTTCCTTAAACTGAGAGTAGTTAACCTACTATTGGTAGAAATGATAAATGTAGTATTACATACTTATTTTGCAGAAGATATTTTCTCTTTCGAGATTCTTTTCGATCTTTACGAGTCGCGGTTTAAATTCGCCCGCTTGGTCGCCGCGCGGTCGAAACGCGCCATGAGGTTTCGGGCGTAGACCGCGCGGGCGCGCTCTACAATCCCGATCCCGTCGCGCGAGCGGAGCCCCAGCGGAAATAATGACGTCAGGGCACGACTCGGGGCGCAGGCGAGAGAGGCAGGCGAATGCCAACGGTGTGATACATCGGCGATAAGTACGGCTTAGTACGGTACTCGTTCCGTCGGGCTCGTTGGACCGTGTCGCGTGTCTCGGCGTTTCCCGTTTGATGCGGCCAATCTCGCGCGATTCTGCATCGTTGCGTCGCGTACGAGTTGCTCGTCGTCGTTGTTGACAGCGGTCGAAGCCCCGTCGGCGGTTCGCTCTCGCCTCTTCTTCTCGCGCGCTGTTTTCACGGACTCTCCCTTAATGCCGGACTCGTACGTATTTTCCTCGCCTTATCTGCTACTATTTATACCCTTTCTTCTCTGGCCAGCGTGCGTGCGAAGGTACGTGACGCTCCCTTCGGGAATGCCGTTATCAGAGGGTCCACGTTACACCCGTCGGCAGAACGACGTACCTGTGGTTTCTCCGGAGCGTCACGGACGTCCCCGTCGCACGCCCGCTGGCCCGCTGAAGACGCAAAGCTGTGGAAGAGGAGTAATCCACGATTACTTTACTTATCGTTTTGACAGGACAATTCCTGACCTGAATTTTTTAATTAGATCGAGCTTCGATAATTTGCCTTCTTGATCATAAAATTAATAGGTTTTTTTTTACAACTCTTAGTCGAATTCAGCTTAAAAAAAAGATTAAGGAAATATTGAGGAGTTTTTGGAAGACTCAGCATTGTGTCAAATAATCTTATCTCTACTCAAATAGCAGCTAATTCTGTGATCAATATGAATCCAGTTATGTAGTAAAATTATTTCTGCACTTGTATTTGGAATAAAATTAAATGAAATTCGTAAGCATTGTAGTTCTAAATAAAAACTTGAGATGATTATCGGAGAAGGATAAAAAAAAATGATTGGAATCTAGGAATTAAAACGAGAGAGAAAGAGAACGCCTTATAGGGATGCATGAGCGAGTCGTTTAGCTTTCTGTAAATAATTGTGCCTATTAGACTTCATTGCCAATACGAATTAATTTATATGAAAATCTGCACGCGTGTATTAAGCATTAATTTCAGGCATATCTCATCCCTGCAAGCTTTTGCGTTATGATTTTACATACTGGACATCTTTTTGCAATTGTAGAATAAACATTAATACGATAAACATGTCTGACCACTTTGGGCCCATTACCTTGAAATGGGATCCCAAAAACTTGGAGATACGGACCATGTCTGTGGAGAAGACGCTGGAGCCGCTTGTGCTCCAGGTTACGACGTTGGTGAACACGAAAGGTCCCAGCAAGAAGAAGAAGGGAAAGTCGAAGAGGGCGAGCGCGCTGGTCGGAACTGTGGAGAAGGCGACTACCAATTTCATCGAGAAGGGCGAGAAGATTGCTTATGAAAATCCGGACATCACAGCGGAGATGCTGAGCGCCGTGGAGGAAGTGAGGAAAACGGGAGCAGCAATGAGCATTGCCGCCAGGTAAATTTTATTCATACGTAATCTACGTAATTGTAATATATACTACGTCTCCCGCTACTGCCAATGTAAACGGTGAAATATATTTATGTGCAGAGAATTTTCCGAGGATCCGTGCTCGTCCTTGAAACGGGGCAACATGGTGCGCGCCGCGAGGAATTTGCTGTCGGCGGTGACGCGTTTGCTCATCTTGGCGGACATGGTGGACGTCCATCTCCTCTTGAAATCCCTGTACGTCGTGGAGGACGACCTGAAGAAGCTGAAGAACGCCTCCTCGCAGGGCGAGCTGATTCAGAACATCAAGGAGTTCGGCAGAAACGCCGCCGAGTTGATTCAGCAGGCGGCCAAGCGCCAGCACGAGCTCAAGGATCCGCAGCTCAGGGACGACTTGGCGGCCGCCCGGGCCGTCCTGAAGAAGCACTCCACCATGCTGCTCACCGCGTCGAAGGTGTACGTGCAGCATCCCGATCTGGCGGCGGCCAAGGCCAATCGCGACTACGTGCTGAAGCAGGTGTGCGAGGCCGTGAACACGATAAACGACGTTGCTCAAGGGAAAACGCCGCCCGACAGCCAGCACCCTTACGACGGCCCGGGCGAGTTGGCCGCCGCGTTGGATGACTTCGACGAGAGGATGGTGATGTCCCCGCTCGCTTACAACGAGGTCCGCACGCGACCGAGCCTCGAGGAGAGATTGGAGAGTATCATCAGCGGTGCCGCACTGATGGCGGATTCGTCGTGCACTCGGGACGAACGTAGAGAGCGCATCGTCGCCGAATGTAACGCGGTCAGACAGGCGCTTCAGGATCTTCTGAGCGAATACATGAACAACGTAAGTAGAACTGCGATTACAAAAAAAAAGATGATATGCGGATACAATGTGGCGTTTACATTATATCGAAGGATGTGAAAGAAATAGAGATACTTAAAACAGTCATTAGATTAATATATTGAATACCTATATGTAATTATAGAATTGATTGAGCGATTAAACTTTAAATAATAGTTGATTGT
>NW_012027007.1:201084-235824 GCF_000956235.1 Wasmannia auropunctata
TATACCTATAGAATTTTTAAAATAATGAGAATTTAACAAAAATTTTACAGATTGTTCTTATATATGTTGAAAGACTTAAGACAAAAGCCGGAGTCGATTTACTGAAGCAATCCAAAGTTATAAGGATTTTAAGTTGAATTTTTTGGTTAGATTTGGCCATAGAATTCGAAAATTCTCAGGAAAAAAGCAACAGAAGCATTTCTGTGCTCTAGTTCTGAATAAATTATAACATTCTGCACAATCCTTATTACTCAAACTATATAAGAAGAGCATATTCGTCAAAATCAGTCCTTTAACTTTTTGCTACTATTATTGCTTCTTATATATGTTGAAAGACTTAAGACAAAAGCCGGAGTCGATTTACTGAAGCAATCCAAAGTTATAAGGATTTTAATTTGAATTTTTTGGTTAGATTTGGCCATAGAATTCGAAAATTCTCAGGAAAAAAGCAACAGAAGCATTTCTATGCTCTAGTTCTGAATAAATGATAACATTCTGCACAATCCTTATTATCTCAAACTATATGAGAAGAGCATATTCGTCAAAATTAGTCCTTTAACTTTTTGCTACTATTGTATGTATTAAACATCCTTAATATGTTGAATACCTATATGTAATTATAGAATTGATTGAGCGATTAAACTTTAAATAATAGTTGATTGTGTGACAGAGTGGTTATTTTAATTAGATAGAATAATTTGAAACTAGAGAGTTTCAAATGTTATTTACGTAATTATGTACATTACTCATTCTATCCATAAGATTTTGTTTGTTATTAGTTCTACCTTATATCAAATTTTAGACGACATACTGGTATTTATGCATATAGGAGATGCAATTTACTTTTGTTTTATTAAAACAATATTTATTCTATTGATTTGTTTTTGTTGGTGATGGCCAGTTACAGCGCGCTCGGGGTGGGAGACGGGTAAATATGCGAAGTAATTCTACACTTTCTATGGGTTTTGTTGCTCATATACACATTATCTTAGATCTCTCACACACTACCAAACTGCATACTTATTATTTAATCGATCAGCACTAATCGTTAGCTTTGTTATTAGCTATGTGCTTACAATTTGTTTCATAATTATTTTTATCGTAATTTCCATCACTTTTTATATGTGAATATTAAATAACTAATATTTCACGTTGTAGTTATGTAAAATAACAAAATAGTTAAACGCAATATACAATGCAATATACGAGACGATAGCCTAGCATACTGTAGAAACTATAAGTTTTCTTGTTCACCGCTTAGATGCTTGGAGGTTTTTCCAGCAGCCTCCTGTAACAACAGTTTCTCAGTTTGCATACTTATGTAATATAAAATGCAGCTAATTAAAAACAATAATAAGTTGAACTAGACCGCGTAAGTGAATTACACAATTAAATTAGAGAGAAGTTTTCAACCTTCAAGGCTGGAGCTTGATAGGTACCTAATAATATTTCTATGTCAATTCTAAATTTTTCAGTTCAATTTAATTGTAATCTTACTATTTCAACTTTAGTTTATGATTTCGTTACAAGTCCGACAATAACTCGGTACGCAGTTTAAATAGCTCTGAAATATGGATTTGGAATTTATAGAAATATTACAACATTAGACATCGATATCTAGCCTTGACTATTGAAGGTTGTTCTCTAATTTAACTGTAGAAAATTAGAGCTGTATATATAATTATGCACAATCTTTAGTGTATAAATATATATCAAACTTGTAAATATACTTATATCGCTTGCAATCATGTTGCTAAAAATTATGATATAATAGTATATAATAGTATATTTAAAAAAAACAGTTTATTCCTATTTGTATTAATAACATTATTCTGATGATTTGGTTTACATATCCTTCTCCTATAATACATGTTTATTTGTTTCTATAATCGGATTTAAACTAACAACAATGTCAAATATTAAGCAATTGTTTACACCTGTAAATTAAAAATCCAAAAATATTTTAATGAGAAGTTATATTGTCCGAAATTAATCGACGAATATATGTTGACAGATGGGTGTTAAGGAACAATCTGAGGGCTTAGAGAGGGCGATAGATCACATGTGCAGGAAGACCCGCGATCTTCGCAGACAGTTGCGCAAAGCCGTGGTGGATCACGTGTCGGACAGTTTCCTGGAAACGAGCGCACCGTTGCAAGCCCTGTATGAAGCTGCGGAGAAAGGCTGGGTCAAGGAGGTGGAAGAATACGCGCTCATTTTCACGGAGCACGCGAACAAACTTGTGGAGGTAAAACACGGTCCTTGTACAAATAAATTTTCATCTGAGTACACATGCTACGTATGCCATGCAAAATGTTTTAGAATATCTTGCGCGTAATAAGATGATTAATTATTCGCGTTTACTTTGGAACAGGTGGCCAATTTGGTATGCAGTATGTCTAACAATGAGGATGGCGTGAAGATGGTTCGCTACGCTGCGGCGCAGATCGAGAACCTGTGCCCGCAGGTGATTAACGCGGCGCGCGTGTGGGCCGCGCGAAACACGGACGTTGCGAAGGACAACATGAAGGTGTTCCGCCAAGCGTGGGAGAATCAGATGCGCGTTTTGACGGAGGCCGTGGACGACATCACCACGATCGACGATTTCCTGGCGGTCTCCGAGAACCATATTCTGGACGACGTCAACAAGTGTGTCCTGGCGTTGCAAGTGCGTCCCGGTGACGCCGACACCCTGGACAGACACGCGGGCGCGATACTCGGCCGTTCCGCCAGGGTGTGCAACGTCGTGCAGGCCGAGATGGACAACTACGAGCCGTGTATCTACACCAAGCGGGTTCTCGAGGCGGTGAAGGTCCTCAGAAAGCAGGTGATGCCCAACTTCGAGCAACGAGTGGAAGAGGCCGTGAACGCGCTGCGCAGTAATCCGGCGCAGGAAGTGGACGAGAACGACTTCATTGACGCGTCCAGACTGGTGTACGACGGAGTTCGCGAGATCAGGCGAGCCGTGCTCATGAATAGGGTAAGAAAATCTGTCAAAAAGTTTCTAAGTATAATTGTTCCCTCTTCTCGTCGTTCTCTAATTCGCTGTTATCGTTCGTAGGCGGACGAAGATCTGGATCCCGAAGATGTGGAACTGGACGAGCATTACACGCTGGAAACACGTAGCAAGTCTAGCGCTCAGACCGGAGAGCACAACGTGGACGAGTATCCGGAGATCAGCGGCATCACGACTGCCCGCGAGGCGATGAGAAAGATGCCGGAGGAGGACAAGCAGAAGATCTTGCAGCAGGTCGAGTACTTCAGAAGCGAGAAGCTCAAGTTCGACAAAGAGGTGGCGAAGTGGGACGACGCCGGCAATGACATTATCGTTCTCGCCAAGCACATGTGCATGATCATGATGGAGATGACGGACTTCACTCGTGGTCGAGGCCCCCTGAAGACGACCATGGACGTCATAAACGCGGCAAAGAAGATCTCCGAGGCTGGCACGAAACTGGACAAGTTGACCAGGCAGATCGCCGATCAGTGCCCGGAAAGCTCCACGAAGAAGGATCTCCTCGCGTACTTGCAACGCATAGCCCTCTATTGCCATCAGATGAATATCACGAGTAAGGTGAAGGCGGATGTGCAGAACATCAGCGGCGAGCTGATTGTTTCCGGCCTAGATAGCGCAACCTCCCTCATACAAGCTGCCAAAAACTTGATGAACGCCGTCGTGCTTACTGTCAAGGCTTCCTACGTTGCGTCAACGAAATATCCACGACAATCCACGGTAACGGTAAGTTTCGTCGTTATTTATTAATTCTGCAGCAGCTCGATATGCTATCAATTTATTGCTAGAAGCTGTTATAGTTTGATAGTAATTTGTCATATTTGAGAGTCTTTTACAGTTTATCGCTCTTTAATCAACAGTAGATTTTAATGTAAATCACGTTAAAAGATGGAATATTTTTTGATAATAAAAATATATTTCCATCTTATAGGACCTTAAGATTAATTGTATATCATATTTTTTTATCAATTTTTTTTGCTGTACCTAATATATACATGGATTTTCAGTATGTAAGTATCCATGCATAAAACTCGTAGAGCTTTAATAATCTTATTGAGTAGTAGAGATTCAGAAGTCTATTAAATTTAATATTAATATTATAATAAATATGTTAAAACATAACAGTGATAGTAATTAATATTAATATAATCTTCGAACATGATATCATCGTAAATCAATGATAAAAATATTCAAATATAATAAGACAAATTTATTATGTTTTGATCAGTCTCCTATTGTCATATGGAAGATGAAAGCCCCGGAGAAGAAACCGTTAGTTCGTCCCGAACGACCCGAGGAAGTTAGAGCGAAAGTACGTAAAGGTTCGCAGAAGAAAGTGCAGAATCCTATACATGCACTCTCAGAATTTCAGAGCCCTACCGAGAGCGTATAAGCTCGCTCTCTCTCTCTCTCTAGATGTAAGTAAACGATAACAGGAATGATATAACGCCATGTCTCTGCGTCTTGCTAAAATATTTGTAATTCGCTTTGCTCGATTAACACGAGGGGCGATTAACACGAAAAGTCATTTTTAGAACCATCAGATAAATTAAAGGATGTCGTGGAGTCTGATGGATTTCTGATTTAGATATTGGTCTTTTTTCGTGTCGATTGTCTCGTATTGATCGGACGCGGTGAATTACAAATACCGTGGCACGATACAAGGACGTAACGCTACCCGACGTATTATTATATAGCATCACCTTTTAAGAATCGTAAGGCCAAGATATTTTATTTTCGATGATGTTTAAGACGCGAAGAATATCTATTAATTCATTTTGAAGTGATGCGCGGCTCTGTAAGAGCAATCGACTTGTAGCAGTCGGTTCAGCGAGTAATCCTGACTCTCATTCCATGTATATCTCGATTTTACAAGAGATTGAACATTATTGGAGAGTTCAACATTATAAATAAAGGAGGATGAAAGATAAGTATAGGATGGTAATGTTTTGGGAATCCGTATATTTCATTTACACTTACCTATTAATAATTGTGCGGTATGCTACGCACGAGTATTCTCGGATGTTAGTTATTAGTTGTTAATCGCAAGAACAATAATCTTAATACAAGCGAATACATGTAATCCCGATGAATCCCGATAATCGACTTTGGAGGAAGGTTTCGAAGGAAGAGGTTACGAATTAAAAAAAAGGCTGAGATATATACCTATATATGTATATCTCAGATTTTACAGGGGCACAATTAAGGATAATGACTTTGTGTTACAGATCGTATTTGATTTCATGCTGCATGATCATCTTTATATTCGAGATTTTTTAGAATTCCTATATTATTTAAATTTTTCTAGCTGTAAGTGAGATACGTACATCTTACTCGAGCAGCGAATTGCAAAGGTACTTCCTGTCTACTGACTTTTCGAGGACAAGCTATTTCTCGTAATAAAATTTTTTTTATATTTTACATTTTGTTTATATTAGTCGTTTTTTTTATGTTTACAGTTTACATCTATCTATATTAAGATTTATTATTAATATCTATTCGAACAATGTGTGTTACGATATATAGATTGGAAATGTTTTTGTATATAAATTTTTCTCTTTTCGTGGAAAATATATTATTATCTTTTGTAATTCTCATACGAAGCTCATATAGAGTCGATGAAACTTAATCATGGATTGACAGTATTGTATCGAAATAAAGAGACTGCAGATTATACTACAATATTTAATATATTAACTTGTATATAAGTAAATATGCCCGTGTTATTTTTAATTTTTGTATAACGAGCAACTGAATGTGAGAAAAGGAGGTGTGCGAAGAAAGGAAATTTCAATGCCCATTTAGTCCATATCCCAACGATAATAATCTTTTACTAACGATTTTACTGTAATAATCGAGTATGTCAGGATTGACGTTATAATATTAAATATAATTGTACTTCATGTAACATTTGCAATACTAGTAAGATTTCAATTATTGAAAGGCCAAAAGAAACCTGGAGCAATATATACATATTGCTCTATATATTAAATAATTCTATATAAATAATATATATATATCTATCTATTTCTATTTATAAATACATACGGAATGTTTTTCGTATTTTGTAATATACGAAGTTCTCAAATAAGATATAGATATCAAGTATTACATTCAAGTGGTTCCCTATCGTCTATAAATAGAGTTAATAGAAGGATAACATCATAGATATAAGAATCGTACGTTATATATCGAACACACGATTTATTCGTTGTAATAAATTTGTTCGGTACGATTATATTTCTCTTTTTATGCACATGGATAATTTTATTTTTATTTCGTGTAATTTTCTAGATAAGGACGATGATGCGCCAATACCATTCTCTGGTTCGTAACGAGCTTTATAATTGCAAAAAAAATGCAATAATTTAAGATTAATTTTATATATCAACATAATTCGTTACTTATCTTTGCATTAAATGTATAACAATGCTGTACTTCCGATGCACTCATCTTATGCTTTCTTCAGAACGTATTATTTCAGTATTCTGATGCAGACGCATATAAATATATACCCATATTCTTATATTATAATTTAGATACTTTAAGGTAAAATCGAGCCATCGATTGCTACGACATGAAGCGGATGCCAATATTATGTAAGAAATCGGCGTCGCCTTTTTTTTATTATAAAATAAGTACTAATTATACTTTTAAGATTAAAACATTGTAACTGATATGCTGCCAAATATAAGGTGATGCATTTCTCATAATAATTGTCTGTTATTTAGCACGTATGTCGACTTATGCTCACTATTATTGACGTAGGGATTAGAAAAAAATGGGAACAAATTTTTATCTGTATTTTAATACATATATCTATATTTTTCGCTTTACACGGTACACGTTAAATGCTACAGAAAAAAAAGGAGTATAGGCACGAAAAAACCACAAATGCAAAAATTTACTGGAAGTGATAAAATACATTATAAATTAAAGTAGTATATATAAAAGTAATATCACCTAACTTGAATACATATTTAATTATTTTACAATCCAATTTGCGTTGTCATTGCACGAAGTATGATGCGGTAAAATAATATGTAACATAATACGGAGAACGACAAATTTTTATCATTCTTCCAGAGAAAAGTGACTTAAACATAAAACTTATATTTTTATGTCATTTTGCTTTTGTACTTTTTTTTCCTTTTGATTAAACATAACGCTAAAAAGATACAGTTAGTTTTCAGTAAACACTCAAGTGTGGTCGAACTTTCTTACAACAGACTCGAGTTACAATGTTCGCATTGGTTACTGCAGATACGTATAATTCAGTTATCACGCGATGATTTACGATGTTGTAATGACTATCCGTTTATTGTAGTACTGTTTCATATTGTACTGTACGAGAAGATTACAGCTGCACATTTCTTAAATCCTAAGAATAACCTAGTGTTCTTAATATTACATATAGAGATACCAATATATGCAAGTGAGTAAAAGGAGAAGTGTTGCGGTAATTACCAAAAATTCGAGACAAGAGTTTAATGGGCGTAAGAAATCTCTCTAAGAAATTATGCGGCATTTATAAGTATTACAAATCTCAGTTCGCGTAGAGTCTATTGCGCGATGCGATTTCTAGTGTCACGTATAATGTATATTGAATCTTGACATCTGTGAAGACGTTAAGACGAAGTCAAATTTGTACAATTTGAACAATGATGGAACAATGAATGGATATACATGGTTACACTTATGATATATATGTATAAATATATATATATATATATATATATATATATATATATTCCACATATTAACGGCTGCCTTATTTTATATAATCTGCAAATGAATCGCATTTTTTTTTTCGTATATATACGTTTCTTTTCTCTGTCAAGTCATTTCGATAGTCTAGTGAAACGAGATTTTAAGACGTACGTCGTATAAACTAGATTTTTTTTTAAATCAAAACTTTAGACGCTGAATCAATAGTCAGCACATTTCTCGTCGGTATTTTAGCATATCAGCTATTATATGCAGCATAGTATAGTATTGCAAAATGGTTTTCTATGTTACACAGAATCTATATTAGTTGTAAAGTAATAATTAAAAGATGGATCTACGATCTAGTTCGGGTATTAAAGCTGACGTAAAAATGGACGTGAAATCAGTCTCTATTTTACACTCATTAATTTGATTTCTTTTTAGATCCTTTTTAGTCGCAAAATAAGTTATTTTCTCGTTCACCTTTATTTAATCGCATCGTAAAATATCCGATTACTTCCAAAGTCGTGCAGCCGTTTTTCCTTTTTTTACTCGATTTTTATTCTGCCGGCAATTAGGTCTGTAACTGAGTGTACATTATAATAAGCTTAATATCATTTTTTTTTTGCGTAAAACAAACATGATGATGGTAAACAAGTCCAGATTAAATATATTGCAAGAGACTAATATACGATGTCTTATACCTGAATGATATTCAGTATAAATTAGTAACGCTGCTTTGATAATCACAGTTTTCTACATTCACGTTAAAACCAGGCTGTGTGACTAAAGTGCACATAATATTTTATCATACATAAAGTAATATAGAATGCAAACACATAACAATATATAGATATCTCAATGTATAGATCTTGTTAAAACTCGTACACTTACATTCGTAATTAAAAAGAATGGCAGATATCACCCTTAAGTAAGCACGAATGCGTTTTAATCACTAGCAGAACCTTGGATCGCAAAAAGTTTGATTTTAAATTTATACAATCGATAAAACTTGTACTAATCAAATAGAGTTCACGAGGCAATGCAACTCGGAAATAAATTTTTATGTTCAGGGAAATAACAAAGAGTTTAAAAAAGGGAAATAAAAAAAAATTCTAAACAAGATACCTACTATCAAAACTTGTGATGTGATATTTACTTTTATAAATAACGAGTATATATATATTATATACATATAGATATATCATGCATCGAAAGTCAAATCAATCTTCTTGCCATTCAAGCGGGTTTGAAGTACATTCACCATTTACTCTATCTTTCATGTTTCATCGTGGTTACATTCTACGATCTACGATCTTCTAAAAATTTCGAAATATTAACCCGTCGAAAATATAACCGGTTTAAAAAATAAGCGATGTGTGTCCTGATTCTCAGCGTCACTAAAAAAGAGTCGTAAAAAGAGTCCCTCACAGCCTAAGTAAGACTTTCACTTGAGATCTTAAGTTTGTTAAATGAATGCTGAAGCAGGACTCGACGATAGTGCCTTCTCATGGATGGAACCTCCTTTTCCGCAAATTTCCAAGCAAGACGATACACAGTTTTTTGTACAAATAACATAATTCCGATTTTTCCCGATTACATGTATGCCCCCGATTGTTTTGTCGATTCACCTAAATATTGATACACCACAAAATATTCACTAAAAAATAACGCGATGTCCTTGTTATTCCTATCATGCTCTATTACGATTCAATAACTCAGCATCACGCGAGGTATGTCCTGCTAACAATTCGGTTAAACATCTCATCATTCTCTACTGTAAGTATTACAAAAAGGAACTCTTGAGAGAAGTTTCCATTGGATAGTTGGATACCAAGCTGTAAAAGCCTTTCTCCCAGGCTGTAAAAAGTTCTACCATTGTGTGTGTGTGTGTGCGCGCGCGCGAAAGGTTTTACAGCTTGACGAGGATTAAATATTGTAAAAGGTAAAATGGTTTACATACGCTTCAAGAATGATAAGATGATCTCATTGAGACATACATATATACGCATATTATATATATAGTATATATATAACTTATATATATATAATATATATTATTATATATATATATACATATATATTATATATATTATATATAAGATATAAACATAATTTACAGAATAATATATATGCATATCTATATTCCTGCTCATATACATATTTCATAAACTTATGAAAGTCCTCCTCCTAAACCAGTGCATTCTGTTCCCTCCGTTCAGTTCAACGTGAACAGTGCAGGGGGGGGGGGGGTTATTTCCGTAGACGTACAATGATTTCAATTTATACAAATTATACAAAGATTGAAAATGCTAAAAATATTTGCCTCTGCGAGAAACAGTCCTTGATGTTGTAGATGGCGATCGAAAATGAGATACAAATTGTAGATTTCTTTTTTAACGATTTGCAAACACGATTGTTCCTTGATGCTTCGATTTAAAAAAACAAAAGACATAATTATCCCGTGCGATATCGCGTTCCGTTTCTCGTCTATAAAAAATTTCGGGGTACCGCGTCCATCGATCCATCTCGATTGTGTGTGTTATAACTGACGTTTTCGGATGACACGCTATTATTAATTACGCACAACTCGCGCTCTTTATCCCTCTCTTTACCTTTGTACCTACAGTCACAGTCATTGAACATCTAAACACGATGATCCGCGTGATACGACTGTCGGAATTGGAAATAGTAAACTCTAACCATTACGTGTAGCCCGATTTTCTACGTGACTTAAACGGAGAACGGACAAGAGTGAAAGAGACACCGAAGATTTCTACGATGGTTCTGTGGTGACTGTGGTTTCTGATGATGTACTTACAGGTGATACCACAGTCGATTTGCACGCCGGAATAAATTCAGCTGCATCTGGATTTAGCGTGCTCTGGAAATTCACGTGTACCAGCGACAATACGGCGCTTATTAATAACGACGAATTTAAATAGGGAACATTGTTCTCGCTGGAAAGATATTTCTCTTAAGTACCTGCTTGGCGAGATCGTCCTGCATCCTCAGACTGCTCAGCTGTTGACAGAGTTCAGCGGCGTTACTGTCGGGGGTGCCAGTAGCCGTGGACCAAGCAGTGGAGCTCATGTTTCTCTGATGTTGTCTCTCCTCCTCCAGCATCGCTTCTAGACACTCCTCCATCAATTCTTCCTCCTCCAGTTGTTGAAGCACCTGATCACGCAGACAGAAACGCCGAGGGTGGAGTAACGAGAACGATCGGTGGAGGAGCCTTAATCAACTATACTAAGGACGGTACCTGCTTGTCAAACTCCTCCTCGTTCTCCATCCACAGGTACTCCGAGAAGTCACTGTCGCCTATCGCCTGCACGTCCGCCTCCGTGTCGCTGTTGTTGTCCACCACGTAGGAGGTGATGCCCGTCTCCTGCCCGTAATAGGTCCCATTTCCAGGCCCGCCGTTTGGGATCTTCATTTTCATAGCCAGGGTATGCGAACCGATTGCGTGTCTGCTGATTACCTGCAAATCCGCGCTATCAGCTATCCGACGCGCTCAATATCGTCGTCGTTAAAGATAACAACGTCGGGGACAACTTTTTTTTATATTTTTTTTTATCGGCAGTGCCTTTTTCGTAAGCAGCCGCCGTGTTGTTTCTCGCCGCGAGGGAAGGGAGCCGCGCGCGCGGCGCCGCTCGGAGAACAAACAAACAATCCCAGCCCCAGATAGAGATCGTTGAAATGCGATTCTCCAAACGGACACTCCGCTTGTAAACACGATCTACACCGTCGTCGGTACCGCGATGAATCGGGCTCGCGATCGCGCATCGCCGGTTCCTCCGCCGCCTCCGCCGCCGCCGTCGCCGCCGACCGGACGGGGTGCGGAGGAGGGCTCGAGGCGACCGTACCGCGCGCAACCTCGAGGTGCCGGGAGGTGCCGCGGCGCCGCGCGAGTCAACAAACCGCGAGCGCGACCCTCGGCCTCTCGCGCATATGGGAGCGGGCCGCGCGACCCGTCGATCCGGCGCGGCGGTGGCCTCACCGCCGCGGTGTTTCCTCTTTAACAGCCCCCTTCCCCTCGGGGGTGTTTACCTGAAATTTAGCGGCCCGACGGCCGAGACAGTTCGGTGAACGCTCTGCCTCTCACGCTCTCTCTCTCTTTTCCTTCCACGCTCGTCCCACTAATGACGCATAGTGAGAACGCACGGAGCGGAGCGGAATCGTCCTCGTCACTTGACAGATGAGGTCGCACGGGCGACCATCTTTGCGAGCGCGTATCGTACTCTCCTCGTATATCGTATATCGAAATCGGTCAGACGGACGGCGCGTCTCTCTCGCTCTCCTTTCTTTACTCTTTTCTCTCTCTCTCCCTGTCTCTCTCTCGCTCTCTCGTCCTCTCGCCTTCTCCCTATTGTTTATTGAACGACGGTTGGCCCGGATTACCCTTCCCGAGAGGAGTAACGGGGAAGACGGGGACGGGCGCCGCGTTTCCCGACGGAACACTCGGCCGCGCGCGCGGAAACGTACCTTCCTCTGTGACAAAATTGGCCCTCGGTCTTCCTCCACGGTCCTCGTCCACCTTCCCGAGCCGTCGCTCGTGGTCGCCGCGCGGGATATACGCGTGATTTACGCAGTTCACGGGAACGTACCGAAATACGTGTCGTTCAACGCAAATTAGCGATCGCACAGTGCTGCCACCGGCGTTGTTGTTAAAAGCCGCAGCGGGAGCGCTGGTAAAATTCCGAATTTTCACCAGTGGACCGCCTGTGTCGTCGAGTATATCCCGTCGGGATCCGTGTGCTGCCGCGGACTGTGCGCCGTCGAGAAATGACGAAATTGCCGTGGAACGATCTGCCGACAATGTGTAAGTCGGAAACTGCGAGCGCTTCGCGAAAACATAAAAATGTCGCGAGCGAGCGAATCGAGCGATAAAATTCCGCTGTCGACGCTTTAATTTTGCTATTTCATCGGCGTTATACGTGAAATATTGAGAGAAAATTCAATGAAAAATTGCGGAGAAAATTTATAGAAAGTATTTTTGTAAGATTCCGATTCTCTACGTAGGATTTAATTAGAATTATTTAAATATGAATAAATAGGATGTGCGCAATTGTATTATAATATAAATAGTTTTAATTATTAATCATTTATATTTATTATTCATCAGGTTGAGTATATTTATTATTCATCGTTTGCAGTGGTATATATTAAATATTTATCGCTGCTTATATTATTATATTACATTATCTCGCGCACATTCCGTAAAGTTATTATTGTTATTATCTTCGTCGAGTAAATAATCAACATGTATATAAATTATATCGCCGAGGAGAAAAAAAAATAAATAGAAAGTTATCGTGACGTTTGGAAACGATCGAATCGCTTCTCCGACAGATGTCGACTCCGAGGATAATTCGCGATCACCGACGCGCGACGTCGCCGACGGTCGGAGCGGGTCGGAGCGATTGGACGTTTCGGGGCAGAAAACCGGAGTAAGAATCTCTCTCTTTTCCCTTTTATTTTACGCGGAAGGGGAATGACGTTTATTCGTCGAAAGCACGCGCGGCCCATCGCGACGTGACGCGACGCCAGGCCGTGCGTATTGACACACGTAGTCGCGCGTCGCACGACGCGACGCGAGTCCGCCGAGTGGTCGCGTCGACTCGCGCGGTCTATTTACACCGCGGCGCGACGCGATTGGCCCGGGGAACGGCCTGGCGCAGCTGACACATGCGCGTGCCGACGTGCGTCAAAACAAAGCACGGCACTACGGTAGCGCTGCCCTCCCGGCAGCATTTTATCGCGATTGTCCGTGGCGGTAGGTCACGTTCGTCGTTGCTCGTCGCCGTCGTCGCCGTGTGAGCGTCCGTCAGCGTCCCGTCGCGCATCCTCGTTCCACGTTTACGTGCGTCGTTTCTCGTCCTGGTGCTCGCTCGCTCGTTCGCTACTATATATATACATATATACATACATCCCCGCTCGCGTACCACCTCGCGAACGAGTTCTCCCGCAAGTGCCACGTACGGCGCATCGTAGTACGGCGATGTCGTCCACGGTGAAGTACACGTCGGACGAGCAGCTGAGCGGTAAGTAAAACGCAAAAAGCTGGAAAAACCACGCGCGCCGCGCCGATTGTCAGACGCGACGGCCATTTCGCGCGGAGTGTCCCTGCCCGTCCGTCCACCCGCCTGCCTGGCCTCCTCCTCCTCCTCCTCCTTCTCCTTCCCTGTAAGCGTAAACAAACGTACTTCTCTGCCATTCCCGATGTTGTGCCGTTCGTCCGTTCGCCTCGGCGCCGAGAAGGATCGGCTGTCAGACTCGCTGCCGTTCGACGTCGTCCTCCGACATCCTCGGAGAGCGATGTTGTTCGCTCCCGCTCTCGTCGACGACGCCGTCCGGGCGTCTGACAGTCCCCGGTGCGCTCGAACGCGCGCGTCTCTGGAAACCGGAGCGATTGCCTCCGCGTCCGCGGAGGCAGGTCGGAGGCGCGTCGCGCGACGCAGTTTTGGCGCCATTTCGGGCCTATACTTTCAACCCGCCGCGTCGCATCCCGGCGGAAGATTCAATTTTTGATGTCTCGCGCGCGCGAATCGATACTTCACCCAGGCCGCCGGAGCCTCGCGCGAAGTTGCACGGCGCGAGGCGAAGCGCAGCACGCCTCGCGAAGTACGCCGCACTGCAAATCCCGAGCCGCGCCGCCGCTGCCCGTGGAAACAACGCCTGTCTCCCGACACCTGGCGTCCGATTTTTTTTTCCTAATTTTATTCAAATTTTTTCCACATTTCGTACTCTCGATGTTCCACGTTTTCCTCGGTCATTTTTTTCTGGAAGAAACGAGCGTTATGGATTGAATAGATTTATTATTCTCTTTATATGGTATTCTAGAATCGAACGTTTCAATTCGCAAGTTAAATAAACAAGCACTATCTTTTGTCGCATATTTCAGGGTCCGCTTCCTTCGATAAGCTGGCTAGATAAAATATTCGCGGTTAAGGACGCGAGAAAAGAGAGAAAGAGATTACTGTCCGTTTTTATTCGGAAATGACGCAGGAATATCCAATAACCGTATTAATTACCGTCAAAATTAAGTTAATTAATTTTCTGACTTAATTTTCTGCATGTAAATGAAGTATTTTTTCCTCGATATTTTTTTGGACACGCGGCACGTGTACGCGATAAAGTAAGATAACAGCTGAACATTTCAATATGCATGCCGAAGGAGTCGCAGACATTGGCGATTACAAACTTCAATCGTGGCGTTAAGGCGATTATCAATAATCGCCTTATCAATAATCGAAGAGTTACGGGTCGTGGCAATATGTTGGGGAATCCACGATTTCGCGGGGAAATCCGCAGGGGGAAATGCGTTTCCAACTTTTTTATATAAATAAAAAAAAAACGAGAGAATTCGATAACAAACTCGCGAAATTAATTTCATGAACTTGCGTACTTCGCACGAATAGTATTCCGGAGATACCGGCCAACGTTTTTAAAAATGTTTGACAGACGCGTATAATATAGTTCCTCCACAATTTCCTGGAGGAAGCTTCAGACCGCGAGGAAGCCGATATTTCAGCTGTGCAGGTTATCCTTTTATAGTGAAAGAGGTCAGACGTTCTATTAATAATTCATAACGCATGCCGGCAATATTCTGAAAATTATGCGAGTCTCTCGTAAACAACTTTATCACTTTTGTGACGACTTCCGCTGCAAAAATGATTTACCCGATACGTCCGTTCGTCATCCCTTCGTATTCTTCTTTCTACTCCTCTAATTAAATTTCAAGCGGCAGAGATCATTATGCCGAGATAATGAAATCCTTACATTTCTTGATTAAGTTTCGTCCGCGCTTTTGTTTGTAAAAATCTTTTAATCGTATACCCCCGTTAAGTCACGCTGTTGTAGTAGAGTGCTGAAAGTTTACCGATTTTAACATTAAATTGTCTCGGTCACGAGCCCTCGCTTTGCCACTCGCACGCGAATGTCTGTCACGTGTGCGAGATGGCCACTTGAATCATGCGGGCACGCGTATATATGCCTCGCAATCTTTATCTCTGTTTGTTTTGCAAAGTGTCGTCTGGCTGATAGTCCCGACGAAAAAAGAGACAAGACACCTGCCGACACTGTCATCTCGGTCGCGCCGCGATCTCGCTATATATCTGTTTCCGCTCCGCCGCCACGCGTCTTCTCTCGATCGCATTGAATTACGAGCCGCATCTTTTTAGCGTTAACAATAGCCGCGGTGTCATTCTCTCGGCGATAATGAATCCCGAGGTGAAATAATGTTTTGCAAGAAGTGTCCGAGTACGCGACGCTAAATTTATCCCTCGCGGCTCGGATTACGGCCTCCAGTTCCCTCACGCCATATTACGAGAAATTATAGACACCGCCTCTGCAATTTCTGGATTTCTGCATTAAAGTAATTTTTACCTATTTTTTCCGTGTAAATTTTCATTTCGCTTTTTTTTTTTTTTTTACATATGTGTGCATTTAGACTACTGTGTTCGCGCAAACGTCTAATGGTCAGATACCGGCGGCGTGATTTATTCGCGTGGTGTATTGCGGCTCGCGGAAATCGGTCATGAATCATGTATGGATCGCACGACCTATTAACACGGCAAGGTATTCTCAACTCCGGAAGTAACCGCGAGTAAATCTCGCACTGAAATGTACAACAGTTACATTCAAAGATTTTGCTTCTTTAGCAGAAAAACTTTTATCGCGCTCTTCGGAGCGCAGAAATGAGAAACGAGGAAAGGTACATAAAACAGTACATAAATTGTTAATTTTTAATTCCTCTTTCGGCATTATCGCGCATGCATTTTTAACATTCTAAAAATAATCGTCTCTTTTGCCTTCTCCGAGATGGCTGTAGGGAGGTCATCGACGCGAATAGAATTGGGTCAGTGTCCTGCGAACTCGCGTGGCCCGAGTGTTCTATTTAAATTGGATGAGCCCTAATGAGTACGGCGCTCGGTCAAGATCAGGGCCGTATCTGTCACGATGATCTGTCATCGTCGTTGTTGTCGTCACATCTCTTTCTCGTTGCTAATCGAAATCACATAGCTAGATAACGTACGTGTCGTGCGCAGTAGAACTAATAATAATATCGACAATCTAACGCTATAGAATGTTCAATGCCATTCTCGATCGGAAAGTATGTTACAATACTCGTTATCTATGTCTAAGCTATCGAAGCGATATCAATAATTTTAATTGCTACCATAATGAAATAATGTCGCATTTCAGGGAGCTTATTACGGTTCTGAAAAATTGATAAAAATAACAAAAATTAAATTTTTTTAATTAAAATTTAATTTAGTGAAATCAATAAATAATAAATATTCTAGTAAATGCGCTCACTTTTGTAATTTTCACCAATTTCCGAGAATCGTAATAGACTCTCCGATTGATCTTATAGAAAAGGAAAGAATATTCATCGAAATCTATCTTCTCCTGTCCTCTGCTCTCTGATTAGCGTCAAAGCGCAACCGTTTCGAAAACGAGCGAGCTCGCGTGCGCGAAAATTGTGGCGGCAATCTCGAGAAATTAACACTACGCGACATGTAGTAAGCGTTCGGATAGCGCGATATTTCTGCGAGATAATCACTCGGAGCCGAGAGGTCGTCTCCGCGGAGCGTTGAGTCATCTTCGCGAGTTCGTTCCCTTTCGCGGTATAGCGCGACACGCGATCGTCCGCTGCACGTCGTTCTAACGGATCATACATACGTGATCGTCGTCAGGAGCCTGGGACTCGTTGGAGCGGCGCTGACCCGAAATCATCCTGCGGACGTTACCCAGGAGCCTACGTGACTCGGCTCACGCGGTTACTCGGATACATTCTCCCGTACGTCTGTGTCGGTCGGCTCGTCGAACCACCGATCCGCGCGATGCAGGTCAACCGCCCGCAAACGGACACCGAATTTCCATTGAATCGTTTACTCAAATCGGTGCAGCCTTCGATAAGAGTCCCGACAAATGGACGAATGATTTTCAGCACATATAACGCCGTGTACGTCAACATATGTGATGATTCACTTCTTAATATCGATATATATATATATATATATATATATATATATATATCGGCGATTAAATTGTAGAAATGGATAGATATTAAAGTGTAAACAATCGTTGATATCAGAGACTATTCATCTGATCATTATTTGCGTCGTTATTAAGATAAAATATTTATCTCTGCTTTTTTTTCCTTTATTTAGTTGATGTAAAATGATTTACTTATCGCCGTCGCTTGTTTGTATTGAAAGCGCGCTTCAAACTCGTGGCGATCAATACCAAATCACGCGTGTGTCTCGGTAAATACGAAATATATTTGCAGCTATAGGTATAGGATCGACTTGAAAGCATCGAGTCTGCGAACGTACAATAATTTATATAATAATTTTGCGTTTTCCACAATGCCGCGCCGTACACAAATATACAACGAGATTCACGGGGCACGGAAACGGTTCGCGCTCGCCCATTTGCATCTTTATCTGGCTGTCAACGAAAGGATGTTTAATTTAAGGCACAGATAAGCGGGTACGTGCGCGATTATCGGCTGTGCGTGCACGCCCACGAGCGTGATGTACTAATCGAAATGACGGCAGACTGTCGAAAAGGGGAAGGTGTCTATTTTTAGACCGTATATGAGAGCTCCGCCGCCGGTCCTTAATCCGATTGATTGAAGCTACCCAGTAGCGATTCCACAGACGCGGGCACGTGTGCAGTGGTGTGAACTTCGTCTCTCGAGGATCGCGCGATGCGATCTTGCGGAAATTTCCTCGCGAAACGAGACGAGCGGCACGTATCGCAGCTCGCGGGAAAATCGATGAGAATTCGCACGTTTGTTCGTTTCGTTAGTATGTAGTATATAGTATAAGCGTGTAAAAAAAGCGCTTGAAAAGTCGTATAAGGATTCCATTTGTGCAGACCAGTTGCCGAGGAAGATTAAGAAAACTTGTTCTTTTGAACTTTATAATTTAATGATAAAAATATTCTTTTTTTTTTTTTTGGAATATCACGGGAATTTCCATTGTATTTTTAATTAACACAAGTTGAAAAGCAAACGGCTGTTAGAGCTCAAACTAACGCACGTGTCTGATTGTTAACAAATTATACGTAAATTATCGTAATCTTGATTGCTTAAAACAGCTTGGAGTCTTTAATTTCAACTGACTCGAAGATATAACCATGTCAAACGTTTCAAACAACGGTGCTCCTACTTTGCGGTTTGTCGTCGATACAATGGAGACCGTTTGCGGGACGTGTTTACGCAAGAAGTGACAAAGCGTCGTGAAGAATCGGCTTGCACATCCTGCGGTATCATGATACTCGTGTAGCGTCGACACGTGCAGCCTTGGCAAGCACGTGTTCGTACTGACAACTTACGGCTGGTCAGTGCCAATATTGTTTTTTCGCCGTCTGCCTGATAAGCGTCACTATGTAGCATTCGTAACCTTTCCGAATTTTTAATAATATCTTGATTACGAGAACGAGAAATCGTGACGTTATGAAATTTTTTTTAAATATAGGGGTTAAATTTTTCATGAATACGTGTGTTTCCGCTGTAGCTTTAATTATGTTATAAGCTAATTTAACGACTGTTTGACGCGTGGCTGATAATGCATTATTTACTGACACACAACAATAAAAATTAGCCATCTTCCGTTCCACGCGATTCCGGATAAACATTAAAAATACCGTTATTTGCATTCTCGAGTCAGAGCGATTGAAAGTAACATGTCAAGCTCGGCGATTGATGGCCCAAGGTCGGGTTAACGAAGGTTAAGCGACAGTTATCGTAAGTTAATTTACGGGGGGATGGGTAATTGGCAAACGAGTGGCTATAGAAACCGAGAGTGCTTAACGTGAAGTAATATGATATCTTTAGAAATCATCCGTAGTGTTTTTAATACAGATGAAATTGTATACCTTGAGGTTGATTTTTTTTTTTTTGAAGCAGCCAGATATTGTAACATGAGTTAACGACTTATTGATGCACATTAATAATTATAATTAGTGCAGTTTCTATGAAACATTTAAGAAATAGCAAATAAAAACTGTTATTGACGGATACCGTATAAATTTATATTAATGAAATAAGATTCTCTTTTCTTCGTACTCCGAGATTTAATTCTTATCTGCGTCTCTGATGATCGTGATAGTCAGGAATGTTTCACGTGCGCCTTTTGTCGCGCCTTGCCGTCTTAACTGTCGCGTTAGACTTGCGTCTAGTGGCCGATTTATCTCGCGGGTAGAAGCTCCGATTTGTCAGCGCTATCAAACGACGTAATCTGTCCACGTTGACTCGCACGAGATCGCTGCTGATCAAGTAATGGCAATCCCCGGGTCTCTGCTGAATAGGCACTCCGGCGCTTTGATCCCCGACGGCGGCGTCCATCGACGTTCGCAGTCCGCAGGGCGTGCAAAGGATCGGCCGCGAGCGCGGCGTCCGTTCGTCCGTGATTAGGCCGAGATTCTGCATCATAACTCGCGGCTTGCGAACTTATGCGAGTGGATTACGCAAGTACTTACAGTGCCGCGGTTTTTGCGCGGCAACGTGCGGCGAGTAAACATCCGTTCCGCCTCGCGCGTCGACGCGACTCGCGAATCCGGACGTGTAACGAGAACGTCGGCGTGTAGTGCTGGCAAAGCCGACGTTTACGAGCTGCAAATTTACACGTGCGGAATTTTTATAGGACGCGATACCGTACGGCGCGACGTGAGAAACAAGTCGTTCTCGCCGCGTGTCGATTGTTTTCCTGCGCGTGCATGTATCGCGTTATATAACGTGTTACCAGTAAATTAATGCTCAACGATATTCATAAGAGGTCTTTTAAAATCATTAAGATTCTTTTTTTTTTGTCAGGATTAATTCTTGCTTACATCTCTGATTTCCCACAATCGGAAATGCTTCGCGTCTTTTTCATCGCACTCATCTTCGCCGTCGCGCTATATACGTAGATTCGTGTCTGAGAAATTAAGCGGAACAAGATGCGCTAGAAATGCGCAGCGCGTGATTTTAAATTCCATTATATTCCACATGTGGTAAACATCGAGCGGCGAAGTCTGTCTATAAGGAACTTACGTCAGGCGACGTACGGCGTCTCGCGTACGGCGTCGTACGAGCGTTTACCGAGTCGACTTTTCTATTTTCCAACGACCTCGTTACGATCTGACACCGTATTTATGGCGTTATCGCGCGCATCTTCCCCAAGCGGCTGACAATGTGAATATTGCGAATTGACGTATAAACGCGTTCGAAACTCGTCTGCGAAATCGCCTGCCGCACTGTTTACAATGCTCTTGCGTACTCGAGCGAGACGATATCTGCGGAAATTCTTTGTCGAGAAAATTGCGTTTTTTTTTCTTTCTGAAAATACTTCGGCGGAAATGTCCGTAATCGGTGCGATTATAAATGATGGATAATTGTTTTCTCATTACGGGCAAGTGGAATACCGTCCCGTCGCGTCGCCTCGACGTCGCGTCGTATCGTTCCTGCGTTCTCTCCTTGGAAAAACCTCGGAAATTTGATTTACGGTTTTAATGCGTTAATACACCGCAGAAACGAATTACAGAGAGTCGCGCGCACGGTAACTATTAATTTCTACAATTCGTATCCTTGCACTAATCTCGCATTAATCTCGAGCGTGCCTGGACAGTCGATCGTTCGTTTCGAGGTAAGGATCGCGTGACAAGTTCGCCGCGTAAGCGCGAAAAATTTTCGGAAAGTTCGTGCGTGACGACGAATTTATTGCTTGATTTTCAACGCTGTGTGTCGCCAAGAGAACGCGTTAGTCTCGTGTACACGGAAAATCAATATGCGTACACGTTATTGTAGTTTATTTTTGCACGAAATCGTTTCGAACAATCGTATACGGGAGAGCGCAGTTTTCCCTTCTCTCGCAGAATGCGAGAGTCCCGAGGGTATTATTATTATTATTTTTTAACTGCTTTCTCGTGCCGCGATCATCGGCGGCGTCAAATCGGGCGAAAGTGCGAACGTGACTCGCGACTCGGTTTACGAATAGGTGAACGAACTCGAAGTAAACCTTATCGCCCCCGGATGATTTGCGCGACTAGAAGAGCGGAAGAGCGGCGGCGGCGGCGGCGGCGCGGCGGTGGCGGCGGTGGTCATCGCGCAATGCTAACGTCGCACGTGCATTACACGTGACGCGCAAACGAGCCGCGTGAACACCATGACGATTTATCGTGACTGACAAACCGATTGCCCCAAACGACGAATCTGCTTTTATCCTCCCTTCCCGTCCTGTCAATTCTCCGTGATACATATAAATTTTACTTAGTTGATAAGAACTTGAATTGTAACTTGATTACACGATTACTTTTTTATTCGGTATGATGTTTTATTAATACAGTTAATATAAATATTCCGAGGTCTAAACGGTGCCTTAAAATAGAGCTTGTCAAGCGCGATACGTTGTATCGCCGAGAAAGTCAAGAACTTGAAACCGCGGAACGTGAACTCTGGTCGGTCATGATAACGTTGGATCCCGCGATAATTGAATTATGAGAAATGAAACTTGTTTATGGAAAGCTCGTTTATTAATCGCTTCTACGAAGGAGACTTGCTAAAGTTGAGGACGAAGTAAGATTAAAACGCTATGCGCGCATCGATAGCGCGAATAGTTTCGTAACTGTGGAAATAGGAACGCGTTGGAGCGTGGAATGTAAATTCATATCCGTTATGCAGTTAGCAAATCTCGTCGAAGTGACGGTAGATGAACTCGAGATTTCATGGCGATGAGATCATTCTCTCGTTACGTGATTACGTTACCAGAGCTTGCAAGCGCAGAACATTTTATCGCACCATTTCACATGTGCTTAACGAATTGTTATTAACAGCGTGAATTCGCATGAAAATAATTATGTAAAATTAATTCACCTAACATACCATCAAAATCTTTTTATTGTAATAACATTATTGTAAAATTACTAAAACTTAGTTATAAATAAAATTAATATTATAGGTAACATTTTGTAAAATTGCCGATTAAAATGCGATCTTGTTTATCTACTCATTATCCAGTTTTATAAATAAAATGTTCCTCTGTTAATATTTTTATAAACACTAATTTTTATTTTCTGATATGCCCTATACGTATTTTATTAAAATAAATACTTTATTCTTAGTCGAGACGGTACAATTTTAATACAGAGTCTTATAAATTTTTGTTGCAAAATGAAACAATGATTTGAGGAGGAAGAGCCTGTTACTAGACGTATATAGATGCGTCTCTTGTGATCTGCATCGCACAACACAAAATCGGATTTCTTTTTATTTTATCCCAATTAAAGCGAAATGTTGATAGCGCGTAGTTCAAAAGCTTCTCTATGAAGATTTATGTTATTTTTATATTATTTGTTTGTAGCTGTGTTGTTGAATAATCTGCACTGTTGATTATTCGGCTGTTAGCTATATATATAGCTATAGGTATGGACAGTATCGATTAATTATTCATGCCACTTTTATTAGTATTCCAATGAGCTTATTGTTTAGAAGCTAAAGTTCGTGAAATATTTATGTGATAATTTGCAAATTGCGAAGCACGATTCTTTGTTATTTTTAAGCTAGCAAAAGATTTCCGCATTTATCAAAAGATGATGCCTAATTTCGTATTATTATCATCATTATATTATTATATCATTATTACTACAATTATCCTTACGTATTCTAAATCTACAATCCGTTCGGTCTATATTTGGCAAAGTGTGTACTTTATTATATAAAAAACTTATAGAATTTAATTTTATTAAATATAAAGAAGATTGATATTGATCTCGTTTGATCTTGTTATTGATTAGCTTGGAAAGTCGTCACGCGTCATTTATTTTGTTACGCATGCTGAGCATTTTGTTAGCATACAATACGAAGAACGAAATCGTTCTACCAAAACGATCGTTTTGGAATAAATGTGTCGGAGTCTTATTTGCATATCGCGTTCACTTACATAAAAGAGGCGAGACTGCCCTTGGGAAACTGTTATTGCAAATACGTGCTCAAGCACGTTTTTATCTATTATTATGTTTTTGCGTACGAAAATCGTGAATCACGTTAAAGACGTAAAAAGAACATGTCTATAAAAGTTATTATAAGATATAATACATGAAGATTATTAAATAATGGTATGTTTTTTTTGCAAAGAAAATAGTTTTCTTTAAATACAATGATGTGTAATAAT
Source organism: Wasmannia auropunctata (assembly GCF_000956235.1). Taxonomy (NCBI): domain Eukaryota; kingdom Metazoa; phylum Arthropoda; class Insecta; order Hymenoptera; family Formicidae; genus Wasmannia; species Wasmannia auropunctata. The sequence continues at coordinate 224,968 of NW_012027007.1, forward strand.
TGTTTTTGAAATTGTAATTTTAATATTTATTCATTTGGAAATATTAAATTTCTTTTACGTTTTCGACTGTTTTATTTCCAAAGAATTAATGTTACATGCGATGAAAATTGATATTATAAGAATCGACGCTGTATTATTTACATAAAGAAAAGAGTATGAAATTTCCCTTCAACTTGACCTCGTGGGGTTACCGTGATCGATATGGTGGCTGTTGATGCTATTTTTAAAGATGCCACAGTGTGTCATCGCGTATATCGTTCAACGACATTCACTCTTCATGCATTATACACCGAGCATATCGACATCGACATTAAACGCACTCTTTAAGGAGATTAGAAACGATGTTTAACAAGACGTTAAACATTTCAATTCGTACCTCGTTAAATTGAAAAATTACAACACGTAATGTCTTATTAAGCTTTCGCTGAAGACATTTGAATTTCAAAGGTTTTTCAATTCAGAAACAACAGGGCAATTTCTTCTTATTAGTAACAATAAATTTAATCCCGGGAGAAATTTGCTAATGATAACGCAAATGAAATATAGATGAGAAATTAATCGGGGAAAATTACTGTCGGCAATTGTTCTATTCATTCTCTCTTGCTTCTACGAGATAAAACTTTTCTCGCGTGCGGGGATGGTGCGTTATTATCACCGAGGGACACTGAAAAGCGGTTGTTGCGCGAACCACCGGAAGTATATCGTAACCTTAAAAGCCCGCGGAATCGCGGCCGAATCGCGGATGAGCGTGGAATAATAGATCTTCCTTTCTAACTGCGCAGAGTCCTGGGTGGAGCTGGTGCCGGACCCGCCGCTGGCCGCCCGGATAACGCCGACGCCGTTCAGCATCACCGGCGAACGCGAATACCTGCGACTTCTCAGGGAAGCACAGAGGGATTCCACACATTCGTCCGCGAGGCATTCCCTGGCGTCCTCGCGCCGGGACACCCCGAGGGACAGGTAAGACATATTAATATTTTTCCGACTTTTTCGATCTTCCGAATAGTTATAAGTTCGTTTCGACGTCTCGTCAAATGGACATCGCGTCAAATGGACTTTTCTATGTTTTAAGAACTAGGGGGTAAGCGATTTCGAAGTAAGGTACACACCGCTTTAGAAACTTCGTTGAAAAGTTTGGAAAAAGTCTTCTCGGACGCCGATTTCTGCGAAACCGCGGATTTGAGGTTTCCGGAAAATTACGATTGAACGCGGACAGTTTTAACCGAAGTTACCTTCCTACGGGACTTACAGACGTACACGACAGAGCCAAGCATTGCGAGCCAATATTCGAAAGGCGCTTTGAAACATAGCATAGTATGTCGACTCTTATAATCTCGGGGTGGTTCGAAGAACTCGGCCAACAAAGCCGGCCGTTCAACTTTACACCTATATAGATATATACACATATCCATTCGAGTCCTCTTCGACGGCGCGCAATGTCGTACGACGACGGCGTCTCTCTTTCTCTCTCTCTCTCTCTCTCTCGGCGCGCTTATTCGCCGCACCAGTACGCAACGAGAGAAAAAGTCCGCTTCCGTTCCCTTTTATCTCTTGGGAAGGGCTCTCCGGAGTAGAAAAAAAATAAGCGTCGTGAGTCAGAGACGGGGAATGGACGATTCGCGTGCACACAATTACTTTTTTTTTTTTTTGGGTCTCTTCGTCATCGAGTGCCGGGACAGCTCAAGGTCGCGTAGATGAAAGCTGAAAAAGGCGAATAACCTACTGGCTGTATCGTAATTGCGCTCTAGCAAACCGTGGATTATATGTAGAGAAATAACTTTAGAGTGGAAGTTGAGAATCGTAATTAAAAAAAAACAATTCCTTGTTTTCTGAATTTTATGAATGCGCGGCTGATTGGCAATCGGAAAATTATACGTCTCTTTTAGAGCGAGCTCTTCTCCTTTTATAAAAACTCGAGCAAAATTTAATCGATACATAATTGCTATACTGATTCGGTCACCTTGATGCCTGATTTCAAACCGATGCATTAAGTAATGCATTAAAATCGACTTTCAGTCTCGATCGCATCGCAATAATGTAGAAACGCGTGTCGCTCGTGCAGAACAAAGAGTTACAATTAGTGAGCAGTCTGTATTTTTGCTTTCGCCGTTCAGACGAACGCTAAATTAACACGTGTCTCTTAACACGGCTAAAATAGCGTCATTGAGAGACCCGCGCAAATATCTTGGCAGGGGAACAAACTAACGCGCCTTTGTGCGCGATTTGCTTGACAAAGGAACAATGTCTTTATGCACAGAGTGATTTATCAAAGATATCAGTCGCGAATTCTTTTGACGTAGAGAGTCGAGTTTTAGCGAAAATTCACGAGGAATGTTACATGCGGCACTCGGGCGCGTCATAGAAGAGACATCGATCTGTGTCTATTGTGTGTATATATGTGCAATGTATGTGTGTGCGTGTTTTCACTCTGTGTAATGTTATCTCGAGCGTGAAAGTCGCGATCCTGTTATTGACAATACCTGCGCGAATATCCATTCAAATCTCGAGACGACATTCTGCGGACGGCATACGTCGCGCGCACGTCACAGCGAATTGTTTAATCCGCTTTACTGCTTCGCCTGTGTATTCTGCGATATCGCCCGCTACTGGTGCCTTTGCGAGTGGCAAAAGATTTTCAGCAAGGAAATTAGCGTAGGCTGCGTGTCAACCGGTTTGGCAAACGATACGGGCACAATAATTGTTGAACGTTTTATTTAACTCAACACAAAGGAATAAACTGGCAATGATTAGATTACGTTTCTAACAAAAACATGTGTTTTATAGTTATTATTATTATCAAATGGATTGATAAATTGTAATAAAACAAAAATGAAAGAAACAGTTTTGTTATATTATTTTTTCACACACAGGCAGACAAAAGCATTTGCATAACAATAGACTTTTTATTAATATTTTTTATCTAATTATTTGCAATTGTTAAAAATTGTATCTATATATATAGTTTAGACAAAAACGAACATTTCTTCTTAGGAGTTCCGCCAGGTCATCCGTATATCAATATTACTTTAATCAGCATGATTAAATAAATAAACATCAATAAACTACATCAGATTACATAAGGTATCTCATCGAAACATAAAAGAGACTAAGACATTAATCTTTGTATTTAAGTGCGTACACGAGCGCGCGTTAAAAAAAAACAACATCGCGCTTTATCTAGAAAAAAAAAGAAAAACCAAGGTAGAAGAGCCGATAACGCGTAACATGTGTACACGATGCACTTGATATAAATGCGCTTATCGCGACTTGCGGCTTTTCACACGAGGTGCATCGACGATTACCGGGTCCGATAGCGATTGCATCGTTCTTCTTCATTCGCATGATATCGAACGCCAAGCGAAAGGATAACCGCAGCGGTCGACCGCATTGCGACTGCCGTCGGATTCGATGTCGGGGTTTGCGATGCACTGATGGATTACGCATACGTAAATACGCGGGAGGTCGCGAACTTCCAAGACGACACATTTATTGCGGCGGCTTTTCGCGCGTCGCACTTATCGCACCACCGGAACGAATAATATTATCGGCGATAAGCGAACTTGGCGACACTTCTCAGCGATTCTATATACGCAAGTCAGTCGAAAAGAAAGCGTACGGAGAAAATGAAGTATCTATTTTGCGTTATAGAAATAATATAATAAAAATAATATATAGAGAATAGAGAATAGAAAATAAAATTTTTATTCTTTTTAATAAAAATAATATATATTTTTCTGTTACATTTTCTACACACATAAATTCCAAAAATGAACTCTCAATTAACTCTTCGTGATTTGGCTTAGTCAATATGAAACGCTTAATTTTTATTTTAATGCATTTTTTTAATTATGCATGGATTCCATTTCTACTATTTGAAGTATTTCATGAAAAAAAAATTATTAAAGGTACATTTTATTGAATATATTTTAAAATAAAATCAATCACTCGACGTTTCGGACGTCTGTAAAAAGAGCACGAGTGTAGAGATAATCGTCGGACTTTTCAGATCAAGTAAGCCGAAAGATAAGTGTCGAGTGATGTCGGTTAAACAAATAAGCGTATAAGCAACAACGATCTCCATTGGAGGATTTCGTGACGGGAAGTTACCGCTTACACATGATCTGCAACGTTTTATGGATCGTAACGTGTCGTTTCCTTGAATTTGCAGCCCGAAGAGCCCGCCGAACAGCCCGAACACGGAACTCTCGACCGAAGATGAGCTCAAAGGAGTCTACATAAATTACGGTTGGAATAAGGTCAGTTTTACATGCAATCGATTCTTCACTACGTATTCTTTACGCGATCCCGGCTTGGCTATAGAAAAGCACGTGCGCCCGTGTTTATCTATGTGTGCGCATATTACGCTTATCCCCGTTGTGCCGCGCGTTATATGCTCGTGATTATCGGAAGTGCTAATGCGGGATCGATCGAATCGTCCTATAGAAGGGTGTCGCGATCGCGATCGAATTTTCTCTCGGAAAACGTCTGCCATCGACGCTGCTCTGCGTTATACTACATGTCATTCTTTTCCTATCTTCGATACACGTTATTCCAGTTCAATAAAGTAAACAAAGTCGGACGTTCTACTTGAAACGAGGACGAAGTTTCAACTGTCGCATAAAGTTGGCGAACTCCAATTTGGAGGGTATAGTCGAGCTTGAAGCAAGATACGATTTATTATACATCTCTTGGCTTTGATTTGAAATTCTACCTATTACTTATTACACAGAAATTGTGCAATTATATTACACTCATTTATATCACACTCGGAAAGAACGATTTTGCTAGAAACTCTAAAAATTTTACTGGATACAGATACAGATACGAAAATAATTTTACTGGACTATCAAGATAATTTTGTTGGAAATTGAAACTGGTTGTTAGAACATCAAAAAGTTTTACAGAAATGCTCATTCTCGACTTTCCAACAAAATTATGTATATTCAGATTTGTATCCAGCAAAACTTTTAGATCTTTCAGCAAAATTGTTCTTTCCGAGTATGATGTAAATGAGTAATTTGCACAATTTCTCTCTTTCATTTATTGTTGATTCAAAATGAACGAATATTTAATCGTCAAATATTTAAGTCGATAATTATTTTAAAAAACGAAATATCCAAATCAAATGAGAAAATTATGAAGCGGTGTAGATTGAGTGAGAAATAATTTTGCAAACGGAGGTAAAATTCGAAACTTTGTCGCTTTTCAATAATGTAAACAATTTCCACATCGAAGCTAGCGTCAGATATAAAAGACGGAGAGGGAATAATATCGATTGACTCGAGCCCCTCTGTACACGCGCGGGATGTCGATACCGTATATATTCGCCTATAGGAGCGACGCGCAACTGGTTTTATCGAACGGACCGTTTCTCCTGTACAAGGTCTGCGGATCACTGACTCCATTAGCGCCGTGCCCCTTGTAGCCGTGAGCCACCGCGAATTACCACCACGTGTACCGGGTCGACACAAAAGCCTAGCAACGCCGCTGCAAATCTCATTCTTCCTTTCGCCGTGTCCCAGTTTTCTCGGTGGACGAACAAAATCGTCGTGCTGCCTCTCGGCCTACGACTCGGCTCCGTTTGCTCCCTCGGTCGGAACGATGATCTTCGATATTGCGCAACCACACAGTCGGGATCATTACTTGTTCGACGGAGCGCGCGATGGAGCAGATTCGAATCAGAGGATCTTACGCGTGCACAATTTACTTTATTGTCAGACATCTTTGCGCGAAATTTTATCCTTCGAAATTCAACACTTTACCCCGAATTATTATTTCAAATCTTTACATTCGTTTAAATTAAACTAAATTTCTGGAGATATTCGTTAAATTTGTACTCACAAAAAATTTAGCAAATTAAAATAATACCGAGATCAATTAATAATTCATGCAATGACATTTATGTTGTATCGATTCTTGTAATCCATGTGTAAGATAAAAAATGTTTGTGTGCAATATAGGCGAGAGAAGTCAGAAAAAAATGCCATTCATTATCACACAACATCTTCGTGTTGTGTATAGACATTCGAGATGCGCGGACGAGTCGGGACTAAGACAATTTACATGCAAATACGACGTTAACTATTCATGCGCCAAGTTGGCGCGAGAGCTTCGGCGACATTTGTGCATCTCCGCCGCGATAGATAATAATTGAAGTATGCACCATTTTTCTCATCATCTCTCAATTTCTCGAGAAATGTCGGAGTCATGCGATAAAATCCGCGATATTGTTTCCACGAGATTGTGATTTTTATGCAAAACATCGCGCATATTTATGGAAGAAGAAAAAAAACGAGTAGATTAGAGAGACGATTTTTCAAGAACTTGATGCAGCAGTTGTTTGATTCATTTTTCTAATTTTTGATGTGAATGTAGTCTTAAAGTTGAATTAAATTTAAATTAATTCTCTCACGCTTTTAGAAGAATGGCAACGATCTCTTCAATTTCTCGACCGGGATTGGAGTGGAATTTTTTTTCCGCATAAAAAGAAATTCCCAGAGCAATAATTTTACAATCTTGACAAAGTCGATTAAAATTCTATTAGATAAGTTGAAGGACATCTTTTGTGTCTGGCAGCCTTAACTCTGCCATGAGGTTGCGCGATGCTTATTTTCAAATATGCGCGAAGAGATTCTTCAAATGTATAATCTTTCAATTATGCGTTACTTATTGTTAACTTCTCCATAAATCCGATGTCTTCATAAATTTTCTCTTTTAACTCCATCTGTTTTTTTTTTGTTGTATAACAAAATAAAGTCGTTTGGAACAGACATGTTTTTAAACGAGCACGTTCGCGAACTAGTTTTTGCACAAAGAATATTTGTTATTACTACGTCCACTCGTTCAACTTTTTATTCCGATCCATACAGGATCGGAGAGACACACAAAGACACAAAACAAAACATTTTATTTGAAAACGCGAAAGATACAAATGTTATCGCATCGCGATAGTTCTTGCAATAGGGAATACGTTTCCGAATCGGCTCTCGTATGCAAGCGTAATCAATATAATCATTGCGGTAGTCGCGATGTGTCTCTTCTGTTTGCGCACCTTTTATCTCCGCGCGGAGGACAAACAGACGTCGTTATCGGGAGTAAGCACCTTCTCGAGACAATATACGTAACATCTTCGCATGACTCGCACAAAGCAGCGCGAGGTCGAGAGATCGGCTCGAGTCCAATGAATTGTCGATAAAAGCTGGACGCGCGCGGGGGTCTTTATTGTGCTGCGGGGCGGACGAAAATAGCGCCAGAGACTGACTGTATCGCGGGGTATGAGTAACGGCGAGTAGCAAGTGGAATCGAGAGTGTGTAAGGTTTTTCTTCCATGAGTCATTCGCCCTCGCGTGTCTTTGTATCGGCGGAAAAAGACACTCGCTGCGACTGTGAAACGCGCCGTTGCAAGTATATATCTCGGTCGGCTCTTAAGCCTTGTGTCCACGGTGCTGGAAATTGATCCGAATTCTCGAATCGAGAACTGTACAGCCAATAAAATTGTTACCTTTAAAAGCTGCAAATTGATTGGCTATACATTTCTCGATTTCTAGTAGCGTGGACAAAACTTTACTAGTTTTTCCCCCAAATTTATCTCCCTGCAACGAGTTACACAAACTTGCCGTTATCGCATAAAGTTAAATTAAATTGCGTTTCTAAAGAAGATATTTCATCAGCCATATGCGCAATTTTCCTTTGCAACCGACGTATTTACGTGTCTTTTACACAAAGACCCATACTGCATTTTTAGAGATAGGAATTGTTTGTTTACGAGCGCTTATTAGAATTGCGTATTTACCAACTTCTAGGAATGACGTATTTATAAACGAGAATCGTCTACAAACATGTTTATACATGCGAGCCTAAATAGAAGAATATTTCGTATCTGTTTATATTTATAATATTGGAGGTGTGGCTCTTTCTTATATTTCTACCGCGCGTGCTGCACATTCTCTTTCTCGGCGTCATGTACATTGCGTAACTTAGAATACTTTAATTAATTACTTCTGTTTCACTTTCCTTCCTTTTATATTAATTCCCTCATATATCACACAATCGCTGCTCACTCTTACTATCTAGTCGTTTTCCAACTTTCATTCATCATTACGTCGGCGATTTGCAATGTACTTTTCCTTTCGAGCCGAGAGATATATGAAAATCCCAATTACGTAAATCTTACCGTTAAAATAACCGGTGAAAGATATATTCCTTTGAATTACGAAGATTAAGGGGCGATCTAATTCATCGCTACGAGGGAGATCGCGTCAGTTATCGAAAGTCACGTACCGTATCCTCACGACAATAGTTCGAGATGAAAAACGGAAAATCGATCCGTAAGAATACCCGTGTGTTGCACGCAACGGTGATCGGTCACGCGATCTCGTAAGCCGATCGATGCCGGGCTTTTACTCTTCTTCTGGTATCAGCTCGCGCAAACCGGTTGTTGCGCATTTAAAGTGAACGTATTCGCGCGATCGTGTTAATGCGTCGTGGAACCAGTAGAGATATTCTGTATTGTATATGTGACAATATATACGTATATATATATTGGGTGTATCTTAAATAGCGTTCATCAATTATATAGTGTTATTCCTTGTAAAAACCAAGTCGAAAAGTCCTGAACAATTTTTTTCTTCAATGCACAATCACTGTTGCAGTAATTACAGCTTTACTGAGCATTGTAGAAAAAAATTCAGAACTTTTGGACTTACTTTTTTTTATAAGAAATAACGAATAACGCTATTTAAGATACGTCTTGTGTATACATATATGTACACACATGTATTTATACCTAATCCTATTTATTAAATCACATCGCGCAAAGCAGCGTGAAATAAGTACTTCGAACATTCGCATTAGTAATCCCATTAAAGGGATGACGTTGTATTTTTCTCACATTCGACTGTGCTTATCGCAAGCGAGATATTTCAAAACGTGCGAGAGCGAATCAAAACACCGACGCAAGTGTATTACTAATACAGCACAGGATGCGCAATGCAGTCGCTGTTATGCGCTGGATAGTCGCGGTGGCGACTCTCCGTTCCGTTGCGGTGCATATTCGTAGCGTGGAATGCAAACGGATATGCGGCGGAACGGATGCAACGGATGCGGAATTTATGCGGCACGAAACTAATATTGCAATCTCGTTATTAAAGTGTATCCGATCGATTTGGCATTAGGCCGAAATGGCCCTCATATTTCGTCAAACGCGAGACAAAAAAATGTAATCTTGATAGATACTTTCGATAAACATATAGATCGTGAACTGAAAAACGCGGATTAATTAATTTATTATTACAAATTACTCAGCGTGGAAAATTAAATTAAATTAAATTCGCGATTTTGATTTGGTCGAAATTATCTTTGCGGACATTCGAAGTAACGAAAATGACTGAATTCTTGAACGAATCTCCTCGCCTTCCCCGTAGATTCTCTCACAGTTTTGAAGTGCCCACTTATTGAATTATTTATTAAATCTTGGCTATTTCCGAACGTGCGATTTCTTGCGACATCGGATGATATATTCCTGGGTGTCGAGCGGCTATCGCGCTTTCCGCGTTTCTTTGCAAAACGTTCTCCAAAACCGCGGGGTGGGAGGGGGGAGGGGGAAAGCAACGATTACACAATCGGGAGCAACGGATTGCCTTCGTGGCGCTGTCACTATGACGTAACTCAAACTTTATTGAAGTGGCCGCCTCGAATAGAGTGGCGATACGATGGCCGCGACGACGTTTGCCATTGAATGATCGCGACATTGGAGGACCGATCGCGTCACGTCACGGCGTCGTCGTCGCGGGCGTCACGGCGTTTAGTGTCACGTGGAAATTGATAGCCGCCCCGCCGCGCGTTTCACGCGCCCTGCACGTTGCGCGCGTGTAAGTAATGTCGCGGCGGGGAAGAAGCGTCGACTGGTAAATGCAATAACTTTCCTCGCGTTTTTCCTTGTCGTGGAGAACGCGCGGGACGCAATTCGTTTATTTGAAAACGTCCGTCCGTTGTTGTTTACGCGTATGCCGTATTAGAACTATCTGGAACTGCGCGCCCACACCTGCGGAACACACATTCCCATACATTCTCTCCGATATGGATTGCATGCGAGTGGACGCGCGAAAGCGCTCGTGGTAGTGGAACGAGAGTTCTCGACTATTGTTTAATATAATGGTTAATTGCACGGGAAGTATCTACGTTCCCCATTCGCATCGCGATCAAGTCGGAATTTCGAAAAGAGAAAGTGCCTGGTTCTTTCTCGGAAGTCATCCTTTTCAGGAACACTGCTGGAAAAACATAATTCGCGAAATAAAGAAAATTGCGATGTAAAAAATCGAGTTATCTAGGGAATTCAGTTTTGTTTCATTAAGATATTTTTCAGCTGTTAGTTTCATGAAGATTGATTTAATTATTAGTGACGGATAAGATTTATAAATAATCACGAATTTCTGCCTTCCGAAGAAAATTTCTGATTTATCCGGGAATACAAAGCGCATTTTATCTGTCTAGAATCTAGATTTCTCATTTATTAAGTAATTAAATGAATAATTACAGTTGTGAGAATAATGCTGATAATAAGTAGATAAATACAAAAAAGAACAAAAGCAAGAACTTGTGTCGCGAACTGTTCACTTTGAGTATAAGTAGTGTAATTAGTATCGAGACAAGTGTGTTCACGTTTGTTCGTGCTCGTTTACTCTCTTGTTTGACCTGGATCCAGCTTTGAGCACGATTATTAAAAGAATGAAGATGTATTTTCTTTCGATTTGTCGAAGGATCTGTAATCGGGAGAAAAGTGGCGATTAAACGGCTTCAGGGACGCCTCGTTTATGGTATTATTAATGAGCCGTCGCGTCGCGTCGCGTCGCATCGCGT
>NW_012027007.1:235844-255770 GCF_000956235.1 Wasmannia auropunctata
GCACGAGGGAAAAGAAAACGGAAGGAACAGAAGAATAAGCGGACATGAAGATGCTTTAGTCGTGTTAAAAGAAGCATGAAATCGTTTTGATTCATGGTATATGTACCATGTAGTACCGAGACAATGGTGTATAATTCCGATTGTTCGCGGCAACAGGAACGGCTCAGACCGTGTCAATAAATTCTTTCAGTATATTTAGCATCGAGCTTCTTTATGTGTTTAAATAACAAGTCTTTTATATACGATCGTCGCAGTTAATTAATTGCATTGTACTGAGAAACACGTTCCGCAATTTTCTTCACTACGCGCTAATGTAATAATTGCGGATCGACATTGGTCCGGGACGAGAAGAAGCGTAGAGGAAGGAGGAAGCGGCAATAATGCTCGTTTACTCTCTTGTTTGACCTGGATCCAGCTTTGAGCACGATTATTAAAAGAATGAAGATGTATTTTCTTTCGATTTGTCGAAGGATCTGTAATCGGGAGAAAAGTGGCGATTAAACGGCTTCAGGGACGCCTCGTTTATGGTATTATTAATGAGCCGTCGCGTCGCGTCGCGTCGCATCGCGTCGTGTCGTGTCGTGTCGCCTTATCTTTCGAACCGGCGCGTTTCGCGGCTACTGCGCTTCCTACGTCGTGGACCCCTACTCGTCACCGTCGTCGGGAAGAAAAGCGGGGTCGGGAAGGAGCACGCGTGTGGAGGCACTATCGGGAACGTCGCAGTACCGACTGGCCAATAGCCGGTCGTGCCGAGCTCACGCCACGCTTGACGGCGGCGACGACGTCGGCGCCGTCGTGTGGATCCATTCTCCTCTTGGACGCCGTGTGCCAGCTGGGTTTTCGATCCGTCGACGCGCGCGACGACGACGACGCTCTGTTGACTTTCCTCGACTTCGTACGCCGCAAAAGAAACCGACGGCGTAATTAGCGCGAGAGGCGTACCGCGGGGGTACACCCACGGATTCGGATCAATCGGGCATTTAAATTTAACTCCGGCGTTATATGTACTACCGTGGGTGAAGGAAAACGCTCGATAGTTAAGTACAATGAATGGAATTTGGAATTTGGATTTCATCCTCGTCGATTGAGATTAATTTAAAAATATATATAATAAAATGCGCATTTTTAATTTTTCTCTAAATCTGTTGAAAAAAAATGACGTCTTTCGCAAGTCCGGATGAGGTTCCGCTTGTTAGAGAAACGTTATTATTTAAGTAAAGGAGAGGAAAAGCAGGAGAAAATGAGATAAAGATAAGGAGAAAACTTGTGTTGCACCATGTCTCGCAATCCTGGTCCGAAACATCTGCTGTTTCCGCATCCGTGTATCTTCTTTTTTTTTTTTGGCCATCTGTTCTGGTGACTGCATCAGAAACTCGTTCTTTCGCGTATTTTCTGGAAAACTAGAAGGAATAACACGTAGAGTGCTGCGCTGAAAAATAATTGCACGACAATGATATAATAATATTAATACATTTCAGCGGTGAATTAATCTTGGACTTAGGACTAATAAATTTTGTTAATTGAATTACTAAATCTGCTAAATCAGGTAAAGCCTGACCTGTAAAGGAGAAATTGCAATGTTTTACTTTGAGACCCAGACGTCTCGCATTGGACGCTCGACTGTATTTCAATTTTGTGTCGCACTGCATCTCCATCGTCGTCGTCCTGGACGACGTGTGGTGGACACGCGCGACTCGAGGGATCCTAGGATGTGGCGATGAAAAGGCAAACACAGCTGTAAAAGTTATTTATAACGGTGACGTGCAGCTTTTCGCGATCGACCGACGACACCTCTGCGCCGCGACGCCTCTCTGGTAATCCTGAGACGTCGCATGATACGCGTGCATGGATTAGGGAAACTGACGAAATGCGAAAAGTCTCCGCACGCGAGTGTGCATATCGATCGTTTTCCGTCGCGTTACTGTTGCGTGCACAGTTACGCGACGTGACCGCCGCACGAAAGCGTTTTTTCTTACCAGGTATTAAAAGTCACGATAGAGCTGTGAAAAAACTAAGCGCGCGCGTGGCACGCAACTGTATATTATGTATATACGCTTTTTCATTACGATCTGCGGATTCTTGAGCAAACGATGAAGCGATCGGTGTCACAGGTAACGAGCATACGTGCGCTCGGAAATAAATATATCGTCGCTTTTCGTGGACTCGCGGCGACGATTGTTCGGATTATTGAAGCTTATCGATCTCTTCCCGATATAACGATTGTACCTCGATGAATTTATAACGACGATACAATTTCTTCGTTCTCGGTACACCTCGTGCTCCGCGTGCTCCCGATTGTAATGCAAAAACGACACGAACTTGGCGAACGCCAAGGCAATCCGAGAAAAATTCGTTCTTTGATCGTTTTTATTTTGTTTAGTTCTAATCACCGATCGATCGATAACCGGATGAAGAGCACTAATGATTCAGGTGAAGTTACGAGTCGCGCGTGTCGCGAGTTTGCACGCGCAATCTTCGCGTTGATTGATAGCCCGCGGGTGAATCACTTGGGTTGGGGGATTAAGCTTTATCTTAGCAATGACAAAGTGCTTTCTGCGATCGTAAACAATGGACGTTCTGACACCGGCACGGAGGAACAATGGCACGTAACGCGGAGTTATTTTAAATAAATCGAGAAATGTCGGAAACGCGCGTGACAGAGAATACACGAAGAGTACTCGCTTGGAATATCAAACATAATAAAGATACGTAAAGAAATACTCTTTCTGTTATAGTGAGACAAAGAGAGAGAGAGAGAGAGAGAGAGAGAGAGAGAGAGAGAGAGAGATATGAATGAACTTCGATCAACATTTCAACTGTTGCTTATTGTTATAGATTAATGTTCATATTGATATTTAATTGATATGAATTGATATTTACGGAATATTCCTTTCGCATGAATCACCGCAATTCAGATCGACAAACCGAGCGAAATGCAAATTGCTATTGTCGAACTAAATATAGAGACGGTCGCACGCGGCCGTCGTTAAGATTGAATTTATCTGCTGGTTGGCAACCGGACATTATCTTATATACATATAATGAACCGTATCTGCGGCCGGCAAGAAAAAAAGTTTCTGAGTTCGCCTGCCGCGTTAGCCCCGGTAGGAAGATAATAATACAAAGCGTGACTTTGTACGCGCCAGATACTGATTTAAAAGGGGGTATTCCAGTCTAGAGGCCAAATTTTTATGCTATTTTTGCGAATTTTTTTAAAAGAAACTATAAAATTTTTTGGGACGGTTTTTTTCTACATATTTATACATATTTGAAGTATGTTTCAAAATATTTTTATTTAAAAATAACTATAAATAAGGGCTATATACAATATACTGAAGTCATGAAAAAAAAGATTGGTCCACGGTGCCCATAATTCCAGCTGTTCTGCTCATTTAAAACTAAAAAATTAAAGAAATTCTTAATGAGTTTGGCTATAGCTGGTTATACTAGAACATAAAAAAAAATACTAAAAATTTAAAAACTGACATTATTTTGAAAATTAAGTTTAGATTTTTGCCATTTTTTTCAATTTTAAATTTAAAAAAATGTAAAAATTGTAAAAATTTAATTGTAAAATGTTGTAAAAATGAAAAAAAGACATATTTTGACTTGATCAAGATAGGGGCTATAACCACGCATATGCTGATGATGTGTGCACAAGCCCGAATTGATTGGTTTTCGAGATATCATGGGCACCAATTTTAAAAACGTGATTTCGAGAAAAACGCGTTTAAAGTCTTTATTGTACTGATTACATAGATTGAGACCGCTCCCTATCAAGTGCTATGGCCGGTATTCATCAATCGGTTTTTATTTCAAGGCCGTTATAAGTAATGTCGCTAATACGGTTCTGTTATTGGCTTGTAACATCTTAAGACTACTTAAGACTATCTTAAATATAAGAATCGACTATGAATACCGGCCTATAACTTTGTTAATTTTGCGAATCGGGCTAAATTCTTTTCCAGACATATTTTCCATATCAAATACTTGCAAAATATTATTAAAAAAATCGATTTTTCCGCGGATCCGCTAGACTAGAATACCCCCTTAATTCGAGAACATCAGCATTGAACGTGCCTCCCGACTCCCCTTAGCGGCGCTCCTTTTTCCTTGACGATAAGCGGATAATGAATTGTACTGCAATTACTCGATCATAAATCGAGCAATATATCGCGAAAGGAGGGTAAACATGAAGACGTGACGAAGTACTTAGCGATGTAATATTTGTACTACAGACATAGACGTCGTTTTTAACAGACACACACTGCGTGACTACGAATCGTGTGACTCATAAGTTATCTTTGTGCGTCCGCGCGTTCTGTCATAATGCGTATATTAAATCGATGACCCAATTTCGAAAATAGGAACCGTCTGAAAGTCTCTCGGAGTTCACGGAGGGAAACAGCTCATCAAACATTTAAATCTCTCCTCTCGATACGAGCGACTCGCATTCACGTCCCGATTCCTCTCCTTTCGCCTTCACACCGTCAATTTGCACCTTCCCCGAGCGAGCGTCTTCCGAGCATTGTTTACAGCCGGTGTTCGCGACGTTTATGCGCACAACTCGCGATATACTGCGCATATCGGATCCGATATACGTATACCACCGACGTACGCTAGATACATACGTGTGTGCGACGCTGGCGGAACGCCAAAGGTCATCCTTGAGCATTCACTTTTCCACGCGACGCGATTGCCATTCATAGAGAGAGAGTGTGTGTGCTCTGCGGGATTAATTACTCGTTGCTCTCCCCGTCGAAACTTCTCGTCCGATGCATTCGGAATGATTAATTCGAAATCTGTCTTGTTCTTGCCGCACGATAATCGCGAAGTATTTCCCCGATCGTTCTCTTTCAACAAGGCGTACATTGTTCTGCTTCGCAGGAGGGCGAGCTTCTGGAGAAGAACACGGACTGGATTTACGAGTGGAGCTCTCGACCGGACCAGGCACCTCCAAAGTACGACAAACGAGACTTTAATTTATTAAATATAACAAATAATTGTATTTGGTTGCTATATAATTTTCGATTATTATAACCGAGTGAGCATTAGAGAAACAGTTACATGTACTCGTGTGTCATATATAGGATTTATTTTGATTTAAGAAACTTTTCTTTTACAACGAGTAACATTTGCGAATAAAATTCTTACATCCTTGGTTTTAATTGCGCTTTAGAGACTGGAAGTTTAAACACCCCTTGGGCAATAAGAGAAAAACGTACAGCATCCGCACCGCGAAGGTTGGCAAGAACGGATTGTTTTCCAAGGAGGTCATTTACACTCTATTCTTCACAAATCTTTTGTCTCTGCTCATTGGAACCGGACTAGGGTAAGACAACACTCTCGAAACGCAATATTAACATAATTTTTATCTCTGAAAGTTACGATTGCTAATTTTGATTTAAAGTTGTGTATTATTTTGAAAAAGAGTCGAAATCGAATATTTACAATCATTATTAATCTCATCTCGTATTATATTCTATTTTATCTTATCAGTATTAATCAAACCACATTAATTCTAATTGGAAATCAATACCGTATAATACAGGATTATTATAATACAATTGCACTCGTGTTTTTATACTGTCTTGGCTATGTGGTAATATAAATTTCATTGATTTTGTTACAGCGTTTTGCTCACCAGGCGGGGTTTGATGATGTCCCGCGTCGCCATTGAATGAAGGACACGATTCCGGGTGTGTCAGCATTAGGATTGTCACGGTTGAATCTGCGCTGAGAGGAAGGTTAGAAACGCAAGAAAGACTGAACAAGCCGGTGGGCGATCGAGCCTAAAAAACAGTTACACGCAGCACATAATTCGATTGTCCCGATTTATAATATTAGCACTTTGTATTATATATTAGCACTTTTACCTCCCTTTCCTCCCTCCCCTCCCCCTGTACCCCCGTCTAAACCCTTTACTGTGTACGGTGTACTTCTCAGAAATCGCGTATGCCAGATATAAATAATACGCATCATATGCTTAGGAAAAGGGAAAGCTAAAGGAAAAGGCAGAAGAGGCAGAAGAGAGGAATCTATCATATATAAACATAGAGTTGTTGAAAGGGACAGGAAAATGAACGAAACATGTCCATTTTATACCGTTTCTAATGCGTTTCTATCTGCAATAGTTTTTAGGCATAGCTTGAATAGTATTTATCAGAAATTAATTATTGTTAGAACGGAAAGAAAGGAGGCGAGATTGAGAGCGAGAGAGGAAATGTGTGTGTGTGTGTGTGAGAGAGAGAGAGAGAGAATGAGAGAGGGGGGAGAGTGAGAGAGAGAGAGAGAGAGGGAGAAAAGAAAGAAAGAAAGAAAGAATGATTGTTTATTGTGTGGGCGTGTGTCGGTGAGGAAAGATTAGCTTTTATCGATGGAAAAGGATTAGAATTTATCGATAAGAACAGGAAAGCGCTGCACAACTCGTCTTGTTTGTTACGAGTTATAGGAATCTATTGTTGCATTGCGGAGCGAGCGAGTTTTAACGTTGTGATTCGTTACGATATAAGAAAAAGGAAACGTGCGTCGTGTTCAGTAAATTCGAAACGGAAACGCGATTAAATAATAAGGCAATGTCAACCCGATTATACCCCTTTTTTTTTAATTATCGCGCGGCGATTGTGATGATCGTCATCTCGGCAGTGTGATCTATAAAACGGTAATGACAGTAGAGTTCCTACGGAAGGAAGTAACGATGCTGACGCCCACCGTCTCGATGCCGATTACGGGCGATAACCGGAAGGAGGGACCACAAGTGCGAGCGGACTTGTTTTGCGAACGTGAAAAAATTTTTTTTTCTGTGGGGCGGCGCTTTTGTATGACGTCTTATTAATCTGCGGTTTTTGTAATTTCCTTATAATAAATTCACATACGAATTCACACGCAAACAAAATGTGTTTTGTCGTCTACGTCTTCGATTTAAAACGTGACCATCGAGTACGATGCGTTTTCCGTACGTTAGGAAGCGAACGGTCAAATTTATATATTCCATTTACGAACAGATTGCAAGAATCGATTTTGATATCGATTTTAATAAAAAAAATTTATAAAATTTTTAAAGTTTTTTTTTTTTAATAAAGAGTAACTTCAAAAGATGAATCACTATTCATCGAAATCTTTAAATTTGAAGCTGATAACTTTTTTTTCGTCGACAGATAGACTTAATGCTTGGTGATTACTGGCTATATCTGTGACCATATGTTGCAGAAACGATATTTTTTATCTTGCGTGTGCTTCGAGAAGACTCGAATTCGTGTGTAAAAACGTATTTGCGAATGTGTGGTACGTACGCTACTTTTTTGTCCAGCGATAGGAATTTGACTCTTGTGAAGCGCTCTCACGCTCACGATTTTGTACTTTACGAGGGAGAAGATCGAGCGATCTAGAAATTACTAGTTTATCAGAAATATGCACAAGCGACATCGCGACATAATTAATCTTTTGAGTTTCGAGTTTAGAAATGAATATCAATTGAATGTGACAGATATTAAAAAGAAAAGCCGTGTTAGTGATTTAGATAAGCCATATTCGTACGTTTTAGGTAAAATTAAATGCACGGTAGAAACTATGGATGAATCTTTCGTTATTCGAAAAATCAACAGCACGACCCTCCTCCCCCTCCCCTCCTCCACCTTCCCGCCGATTTTACGTGGATCAATAAATTTTCTTTCTGTATTCTTAGTTAAGTCGCGTTATTTAATTTACAGTGATGATGTTCGACGTACTTTTTCATAAGCAATTATTTTGTAATTCTTGTATGTATGTCATACGCATAATAATAATCGTATTATGTACGTAGTAGTGACGTTGGTGACTTCTTATAAGCGTCGTTGGGCACTCGATTCTTCTTTCGATCGACATCCTTTCGAAAAGTTTGCCGTTGCCCTTTGCTAAAACTGAAATTTTAATTATGGGTGATTTATACGCAACGCTACGAAAAATAAAGGGTTTTATAAATTCATACTTACGACGACGTGTTTAATTTTTGTAAATATTTCGCATGTGATTTTTCCGCGTACGCGTGAATGCGATACCTTGCGACGTTGACTGCAGAAATTGAACTCTAGGCAATTTCAGCGTTATAAATAGAGCGCACCCCGACTGAAAGATGGGATTAACCTTTTCGTCTCGCAATTATCCAAGATATTGAGATAATGTTGAAAGTAAAAGAATGTACCGAACGAACTTTTCTGCGTCGGACACCGAATCGATTGACGGGATGAACGACAGCAATGTCAAGACCTTCGTGCGAATTCTACCGCTCGAGAGGCCGTGCGATTCTTGCGCGAAGATCAGTACGGACGGTAAGGTGAGATTAATGTAGATCTCTCTTTATCGTTAAACCAAGGTATTCCGGCAGTCGAGAAGAGAAAGGATTATACTACGCCAGCGTGTGTCTCTCGAAGATTTGCCGTCTTCTTACTGTTATTATTATTGCTTCATTGAGATGTCTCGTTTCGACACATTCGTCAATTAATGCATTATATATTCATTACATTATTATAATGTCGCCACTTAGACGATATACGTGAGATGCTTGCAAGATCTACGACGGCAAGACGAACGATCAAGGTGTCCCGTTTATTGGGCCTTTCGTATCGATGGGATATTTCACGAGATGTCCCAGGATAAAGTGTACTGCGCTACCGCGAAAGACTTTGTAGAAAAGTATCGATTGAAATTGAAAGTTATATGATGATATTCCATAATGTGTCAGCGATATAATTAATTTGAAATTGTTTATATTAATTTGATGTTGTCAAATGTAATAAAATTATTAAAATTAATTTTTAAAAGCACAATTAACGTCCACCACATGTGGCGAACTACCAATATTATATTGATAGCGTATGAAGATCAATAAAAATGTATTTTATTAATTTCTTAAGTTAAAATGATTTTAAATTGTAATTAAATGAAATATTTAGATTAATTATTAAGAATTAGCATAATTTTGTGTATTTCATCAGGAAGAGTAGAACACAGAACAGAAGAACACAGTTATATTAATTGATAATTAATAATACTTAGCTGATATCGCTAATAAGGTATATGGAATATCATGCAACGTTTATAAAAATAATCAAACGTGTTTAACATACGCAATGAGGAAATAATTTTAGAGCTTTAGACGGCGTGCATTGCGTATTGATCGGCTACGGACAAACCGGATCCGGAAAGAGTTTTACTATCGGCGGTCTCAGAAACAATTGGGAAGTACGCTTCTGTCTTGCAATATCTTATTCGGACTATCATTCAATTAATTATTTTGATCGCGTCACTCGTTGATTTAGCATAGAGGAATAGTCCCGCGACTCTTGTCCGACATGTTTACGGAAAAGGCAAATCGAAAGAAAATCAGCGACATACGCTATCGTTTAAGTTTCATTGAGCTGAGAGGTAAAAATGTAATCGATCTTCTCACGCAAAAACGACGGGTCTTTAACGTCAACGAGCATGTCTTTAAGGTACCGTGGTATGGAACTATGAAAATTCTGCAATTGGTTTTTCGTAGAAATTTATTCATATCTTTATTAAATTTTTGGATAGCTTCCAATTTTGCGTCGCAAAAGAATAATGTTACATTAGGAAATAGTTACTTCTACGATTCCCCGGAACTCTTACATTTATCTAAAGTGTCTAATCAGGTTTTGTTCTACATATACGTGCTGAAATTGACACAGTTATGATTCCAGAATGTAACTATAGTGGATATAGAGAGTGAGGAGGAGACACTGAGAAAAATACTTGAAGGAGAAGGCAGGAGATTGATTGTGAAAGGCACAATGTATTCGGTATCACATTTGAGTACTGCTGTGATCACTATCTATATTTCAAACGCAAGTCTGATAAAATCGCAAGCTATCGTAACGACAGGAAAAGTAATTTGAGTCCGACAACTTTAAAAATAATTATTAAAACTTCCCGTATATAAAATAATCTCGTATAATAATTTTTAGATTGCTAGGAAACACTTTTTTTGTATTGCTTTACTAAAGTATCATAATATTTTAAATGTTATGTTTAAATATTGAAGCTAAACAGCATATAAAATTATTATTTGACATATAGATACAAATCAAATATAACGTTTAAATATACTAATTTAGGGGTATCTCGAAAAAAAATTACGATTTTTAGATATGTATCGTTGAGATGGCTGGAACTGGTACGGTGGGAAAATCGAGTTGCTGGAAAACAGCAGCCGATTTAGGTATGGCGAATTTAATGAAAATACAGCTGGAACAATATTTCCTGCATCTTAGAAAACCAAATATGTGCACATACAGCGTTGTTCGCTCAAGTAATTTGCTGAAGCTACTAAGTGACACTCTCACAGTCACATCCATTATTCGGTAATTATATAATGGATATAAATTTGAAATAGCACAAATTTTCTTATGTTAATTTAAATTAAATTTATCTTTCTTCCTTATTGTATATAAATTAAATATTAAATAAAAAAACGCGATTTCATAATATTTAATAAAAATAATAAATATAAATTTTGCTTTTTAATAATAATTTAAATTTTAATATTTTCCATTAAATTATATAAATTAGATTTAAAATTTACTTATAACATTTTGCTTGATTAATTAAAATTCAGACGTTTTACTCGTCAGCTTCATATCTCACGTTCGCATCACGAGAGAGGATCTCGACGTCACTTTGTCGACCATGCGATTGACCGCTGAAATCGCAAAACTCAAACCGATCAAGACAATACGTCACATTCAGCCGCAGAAGGAGTTTGTCGTGCAGCAGCTACGGGAGCAAGTAAACACCTTGAAGAAAGAGCTGGAACTGAATGATATGTTTTTACATCAGGAAGCATTGCCGAACATATCGAAATTTAGACTTGAGCAGATTACCCGAGACATTATAAACTTTTTACGAGGTTTCATTTCGGAATTAACGCTCTTCAATGTTACCCAGGCGCGAATATTGGTGAACGTCGTTAAACAATTATACGACAAGTTCGTTCTCGATATTTTACATGTTTGATCAGATTTTTAATTTAAACTTGCACATTATATTTTAGTTAATTTTAATCAAAGATTAACTGCGAGAAAGAGTGAATATTACAGAGTGAATATTTTTTTGCAACTGTTCTATGTATTTGTAATATTTAATATAATTTTTTTCAACGTATGTTTTTCGAATTCATCAACGATAAAAAGAAATTAATTTAATAATTGTAAAATTGGATAAAAATAATGGAAATTTCGATTTTTCTCGAATCATTCTAGATTACTCGCGAAAGAAGTTGAAGTAGAAAAGTTAAAGGAAGCGTTTAACAACGTGATAAGTACGCTGTCGCAATCAGATGCTGTTTTGACATCATCGTCATTGATTTAACTATGTCAAAACGGTGTATAATTTTATAAATGTAATTTACAAATCTTATATTGTGTCTATATCTTATTAATATTCTCTTTACTTTTATAATGTTTTTCATATGTTAATAAAGATAAGATCGACGATAAAATAAAATAAATTATCTATTTATTCATGATCAGGCAGAAATGATCGATCTATAGACGTCGGCACTCGACGTCTATAGACCGATTATTTCTGCCTAAGTATTGTAAGCTACGCATTATTACGTACTGAATTATATTATAAGACATTGCAGCAATTAATTGATAATTTGCAAAAAATTGCACGTTTGTAAAGAAAAGAATTGTAATATCAAAAATTTCAATATCGGCAGAAAACCGCTATATACGCATATACTATGGTATAGAAAAAAGTAAAGATTTTACATAAATATTTTATCTATCATTACGTGCACTAATCATAGAAACAAATACGACTGATGATGTCGTAATTTTTTGAATTAATAATTTCGAGGATAGATATTGGTTCTTTGAAGATCAGATTTTCAAATCTTGTCAATGTTTCATCGGAAAGAAAGCTGTTATTTTCCACAAATACCGCTCGACTTTCGAACGGGTAAACATACAGTTTAAATACATAGATAAACATTCCGGATTAATTCCGAACGTGACGGATTCCTGAAGTGATCAATTCGTCGTTGTCGTTGTCACGATCATCTCATCCCAGGTTTCCGCTGGACGGTCTGTGTACACATCCGCATACATCCACGTGTCGTGTCTCGCGTCTCAACTGCAATTATTATTTTGCATTTCTTTAAATCACTTTAGAGGCACTCATGTTTTGTACGTGCGATCGCTGTATATTTGCTCAGGTGAAAAACTCGATTGCACAAACGCATCAAGTTTATTTTTATCTGCACAGGTTTGTTCTCTACCATCGTTTACATTCTCTCTAGATCAGTCTTGTTTTAATCTACTCCAGATTTATAATTCGAAATTTTTTAATCGGTTGTATAACATAAAAAATATTTGCAGAATTGGAACTAATATACGTATAGCCATATATCAATTAGAGAGTAATAATAATATTTATAAGAATAATATTATTTTTACAAAAATGGAGATATTTAATTTTTAATAATCAACAATGTATCATTTAAAACGTTAAACATTTATTTAGACATATTTGCGTAGTGTATAGAAATTATCCTTTTATTTTTTTACTTTAATTCAGTGCATTTATTTATTTTGTTTATTAAAATAAAGAAGTATAAACGCTCTGAAGAAACCTTATTAGAAATTAACAATTCATAAGTTTTTATTAACAGTAAAGAATTCGCTTTAATTTCGTTAAGATTCTGGAAAGAAATACATGCGATTTTCTTCAATATACTTTGTACAAATTGAAAATTGCGAACATCAGATATCTTAATTATAATAATTACGTTTTATTTAAGGATTTTGATGCTCTTAGAAAAGGAAGTGTATCGAGTTAATAAAATTGTCAAGTGTGAAAAGCTTTGCGTGAGTATCGTTACAAATAACAATGACAAGTACTAACAAATTGAAGAATGCCTGCGAACATTTATAATCAATTTTTTTATGTTATCCGGATTAATTAGATGCCATGCCGAACGAAGGATGTTAGACATTTTCTAAGCGAAGGCCAGATTTATCTGAACATGACGAATATTTTGCACGAGCGCAATCAGAAAATGTCCAAGATGTTTGCAATTATGTTAAAGGCCATGGACATTTACTCGAGGGTGAGATATAGCTCCTAACCCATTTCCGTATGCAAAAGATAGAGAAATTAAAGTAGAAAAAACTCGAAAGTTGTTATTAATCTATAAAATTCCGAATTTTTTATTTTTTACAATTTGGGTGACTTCTAACGCTAAATTCCTCTTGAATATAAAATGTTGCAACTGCATTTTTGAACATTTTTATTTTATGCTTTAATAATATTTTCCACGCCTTTAAAAGAATAAAAAGTATAACTTTCTAATCCATGTTTCTTTTGCAAGATCATGTAAACTATTGTATAAATAATTCCTTCGCAAAACTATAATTTTATGATTATTTTTTCATTTAAAGACCGATTTTCCGAAATTTATCTTTGAAATTATTGATTTTATTCAAAAAATTGACGATATCGTCAATCTCATTTGTTTCCAATAATTAATGTAAGTTTTGTGCCGTTCAAATTTTCCTCGTTCAATAATTACAATGTATAATGGCATATCGCACGTAGCTGAAGGTGCACCTGCGGGACCAGGTATTCGAGAGTGGCTGGAAGAGAGATGAGGAACAGTTTGATGAGGGATCGAGCACTTTTAGCGAGGAGGAAGATGATGATTGGGCTTTCGAGAATTTAATACCTGTGTACGATGACTTTGAGCTGGTAAATTTCGATTTCGAAGAAGACGATTTGTGCGGACATATTGATGTTTGCTTCTATTGTCTTGCCGAGGTGTACCATCGCAAGTTCTTGTTGGCGAACATCGAGTCGCTGATTACGAGAATCAAGAGTCTATGGGTTGCGTTCACCGGTAACACCTCGGCATTGTACGTCATGTTGTATCACACGCTGAGAGACTATTGCAAGAGGGTGAGATTGTTTCTGCACGATAACAGGGGAATCACGGAATCGAAGCGGGAGAGATCGTCGCGAGCCCTCGATAACCGCCACAAATACGATCTCCTAGAACGATTGCTGGCGCGTGTTAGCAAGGTACATTTCCTAATCTACATTATGAGTTGTTTAAATTAAAAACGAAAGTAAGCTGGATTAAGCGAAATTCAAGTTACCAAGAAATAACGTTCTCTGATTTATCCGCAAACGTCGCGATAAATTCAGGAATAAAAACCGTCGATTATCAGTAAAGCAACTCCTCATCGACACGCCTTTTTTTAAACTGCTTTATTTAATTTATTCTTAAAAAGAACTAAAAAATATGTCTTTTTCCGTTTTACAAATATCTGAATATTTAAAATTATCGAGTGTAAAACGTATTTTACTTTCATGTCTGTTATACTATTTAGGAGCAGGAAAATGTTGCAAAGTACGTGGATATGACATTCAAGGAAGAGAGTGGAAAGTCTAGCAATTAATGATATGGTACTCTTTATCACAATGTCTCGTACAAGAAGACACAAGACTTGTGGAATATATATAAGCTAGATAATATTTAAAATGTTTAAATTGATAATATTTTATATTTATTATAGTTGTGTTTTTTGTAATATATGTTTTTCGCATACGCATGAAAATATATGTTAATTTTCCATCATTTCATTTTCCTTCCATTTTCTATTCATTCGTTGGACTCGTTCTCGAAATCACTTCTGATAATTTAATAGACGAATCTATTGTCGAATTTGTCATATTTATCGGGCATTCGAATCTCAAGGAGAGCATGTATTTTATACAAAGATAGGCGATTTGAAAGGAAAAAAGAGTCTTTCTCGCATGTCCCTTATTACGACCTTCGAATGGGTAAACACAAAGATGAAATGATGAAGTTTGGGTAAATATTTCGTGTAAGGCTTCAGATCACACTTTAAACGATACACGAGAAGATTAATAACGTTATCGCGCTGTCACGACTGTTTTAACTCCTGGTTTCTTTAAAAAGTTACACCTTCCGTTATACCTTCACACGTGTAATATTCATACGAACGGTGGCTATTTCGCATTTCTTTTGCACCGGGAAACAGGTACGCAATCATGGTCTATGCTTTTTGCACGCGATTAAACACAGCGATCGAGGTAGAACGAGCGCGCGCAATTCATGCTAATCTGAAAAGGTTTGTGTTACTTTTTAATGTTGATACTTGCTTATCTGTAATAATTAAATTGCGTAAATCCATATGATTCCTTTATATAATTTGTAATGGAATTTGCAATAATATTCTGTATACACAAATTCATGTAGAATATATCGGTATGTTGAAGAAATTTTATGAAATACGTGAGATAGTATATAAATTTTTATTATATTTATTAGAAACTAAAAAGCTTTCATTAATTTTGTATAAATATCTTCGAGAAAGTGAGATTATATAAGAGCGACATATTTTATCGAAATAATTATAAATTGTGTAATTATGCTGAAATTTTATAATTATTGTTAGAAGTGATTTTTAGAGCTATATGTATTATTCTTTTTTTTTGTTTTATTTAAGCATATTTATACTCCTAGAGGTGGAACAATCTCAGGTTTGCAGAGCTGAGAAAAATAAAAATCTTCGTGTAAGTACCTATTGCTGCAAATAACAGTATAACGAATAGTAGACATATTAAATTACGTTTAACACTTATATTTTTGAATTTTAGTTACCAAATAAACCAAATTTCGATCGTTTTCTACTTGAGGGTATAGGATATCTGAGGATGGCAAAAAATTTCAACAGTTGGATCTTGCCGAACGGCAAGAAGAGTAGGATTTTGCGAAACATTTTGAACACTCTGGGAAGGGTAAGACATTCAAGACAGATTTAATTCAAATTTGTCTTTTATGAAAGATATTGCAACTTACAATTAGAAATAAAGAAAAACTGCAAGAATATATCACTGTATAAAATTACAAAATTTTTAACAGAGCATTATTTTTAAATTTCATAAAGAAGTATTGTAGTAGCATTTCTTTTGATCTACAATTACATTTCTATACATTAATTTTGTAAATTTATAATTGTAATTATAATTATTTTTTAATGACATTTTAGTAAAAAATAAACAATCTTAAAGAAATATCGCCGTTCTAATCATTCTCTTTTCAGAAAGTAAAAGCTTTTCTACAAATAATTTGTTTTGCTGTTTCACAGTTGCAGTATTTTTTGTAGTACATACACCGGCTTTCTTTCCTTTCTTGAACACTAAAAAAAAATTCTTCTAAATTCTTCGTGATTACTAACGCGTTGTTTCATTTCAAATGTAGGTACGATTTCAATATAAAAGAATGATACGTATGCGTGAGCTACTTCTTGCCGGAATAATAGATAATAGAATTCGGGAAGATATTGTCTTTGGTTTGGACAATGTGTTTCAAGTGACCGACCAGCTCAGAACTGATTCGACCGTAGGCGAGTACGACTTAGACGAGTACGAAGTAATTGAATTTTACGATTGGCAAAGCGAGAGGAAAACACGCACTTATTTGCTGAATAAGATCAACTTGCTAATTGACAAAATTAACTATGCAATTATCAAGAGATATTTGACTCTGTATTCTACGCTGCAGAAATATTGCAAGAAAGCAACGCAATTTTTGCGCAACAATAGGAAAATTCTGCAATCAAGCAATCTTCGAAAGCGGAATTCGTGCTGCAAATATCATTTTTTAAAGCAATTAATTGCCTGTTGCCATCATGTTTTATCGCTAAATCAATTAAATGATGGTAAGGACTAAGAAACACATGACTTGAACCATATAATTCTATTTTTAATGTATTTTAATTTATCCGTATCCACAGTAATAATGTTAATATTATACCTATACCTTTTTACTCTTTTTGATGAAGCGAACTTTTTGTAATATTTTTGTTCAAATTGTGTTGTATAACTCATTTTCAGTTTAAAAAAAGTTTTTTTAAAATTATTATCAACGTACCGATCAATAAGATATAAATGCGCATGAATGCAACGTAATTTTTTGTCGGACTTGCATTTATGACATGTATTTGACTTTCTTATTTTTTACTATCTAAAAAGAAAGATATTCGAAATAAGACATGTGACGAAAAAATGGAAATTGTACATTTATATACATTTATATACATTTATACGTAATAATTCATAATACTGCTTGCAAAATAAAAAAATTTCAATCAATTAATTATTTATACAATGATTACAATTATTTAACAATATACAGGGTATTGGAAAAGTGCCGAGACTCCGCTATTTATAGCAACACAGATTAATTTTTTTAATGCGTTATGTATTAACGCATTAATGCAACTCTCGCTGAGCATAAATCCATGGAAACAATTATCTCGCGGATATCTCGAATCCTCAGAGATACTCTATTCAAGGCTAGAAAATATAATATGCTTTCATATTCAGCACGCTTTATTTTATATTGTAGAAAAAATTTGTTTCATTTTGCTTTGTAACTTGAAGATTGTTAGATTAATTATTTTATCTCTTTAATTAGAAACGTGTTAGACATTTTAATTATAATTTATTGGTTAAGTTTAATGTATACTTTGTAATAATATAACTATAATTTTGCAATATAATTTTAGCTCATACGCATTTTATATAAAAAGCTAAACGTAATATCGTGTAAAGAATTCAGAAATTAAAGTTTCTGCGTTCCTCTCGAGAATGAGTATATATGTATGTATCAAGTCATTAAATCTTAAACTGCATTATCAGCTGCAGATGTCGCTGACAGTGACAGTGACAGTGTATAGTGACAGTGATACGATTCAATGATTCCAAAGAACACGTTATTCTACGTTATCTGGAGTCTTTACGTAGTCATCTATTTGCATGATCGTAGTCTCAGATGTGACAGTGTATCGATCGTATCTCGAACTCCTTCCGCGATAGTGTGAAGCTTTTTTTGCTTATTATCATCATGATGGCAAACGAACAAAATTACAGCGACAGCGTGGTGCATAATGTCCCGCAAGAGCTGACTAGTGAGGATAAAAAATATGCGGCGGCATATTTGAACGAAACTGATGAAACTAGAGAAAACGCCGTCGCGGAAATTAGACGCTGGAGCGAGGACGAACTGCGCATACGAATCTGTAATAATGACGATGATCTCACGCGTTGCAATATCATTCAAAATATGTTGAAATTCAATTACGGTTTATTATTTCCGGAGCAATAATACGCAAAATTTAGCCTTTAATCGGCGCGATGTTAAATTCGATATCTTGTACTTGAATTCATTCTTTATCACGCAAAAAGAAAAGACGAAAATTATATATACATATAATGTAACAAAGTGTGTGTTTGACTTCTTTACTGAAAACAAAAACAATTAGCAGTGATCTAACATCGAGTTTCGATAAGTAAAAAATAAATGAAGAAAAAAAATGAAAAATCAATAAAAAATATATATCAAAAAGTTCGTAATCGTCCTATTGCATTTCGCAATTTTCTGAACAATTTTTGGATTGACTTAGTATTATTTCTCCTTCTAATTAAGAAAGCAAGAAAGTGTGCTTATAATCCATTTAGATATTAAACATTTCTTAAAATCATATATGTTGTTCTATAAAAGTACACATTTAGGAAAATACTATTTAATTTGTAATAACTATAACAGATCTAGCACTGCATTAATAGCTTTTTATTTGGAGGTAATTTTTAATTTGTATACAGATGATTTCCTTATTCTGCGATTCTTAAGAGTCTGCAAGTTTAATTTGGAGAAAACTAAGATTAGGATACAAAACTATTATAAGCAGCAATCCGACTTACCGGAATGGCGCATGAATAAGGATCCGTTTCAACAGGAACTACAGGAACTACTTGATTTGGGGTAACAATCACTATTTTTAGAACATAAAAATGTATAATTTAAATAAAATCTTTCTTTTCTATTTTATTAATAATGGCAAATAATGTCTTAGATTATCCAACTTAAAATGATATTTACCATAAAGTATTTTACAAATTTTTAAACAGTAATAATTATTACTTCCAATTTTTCTTTTATAAAAGAGCGATTATAACATTGCAATTAACAGCACTTTATATTGACAAAGCTCAATTCTTTTACATATTAATTTATATTTATTATAATAAATACAAGTTTAATAATTTTAATTTAATAATTTTAATTTGATAACAATGGGGATCCATAGTGAGTATTTTTCTATTTAAGGTAGATACAATACAAAATTTTATAAATTATAATAGCTTTAATTATAATGACATATTGTTTTTAAATTTTAAATTTTTTGTTAACTTTTATGTTATATTTGAAATTATTGTTTTTTTATATTATTTTTAAGTTATATTTTAGTAAAAATATTTAATTAAAAATTTTTTGACACAAGTAGATATGTATCGCTGTAAATACTGTAAAATTAAAATTAACTTCTACGAAGAATTATGAATTATTTCGTTTACATTTAGGTTGTTTTTACCTCTGCGGAAACTGGATAGTCGAGGAAGATTGATTCTCATCGCACGCGCTACTCGTTATAATCCGACAATACACAAACTATCGAACTTTATTAAGGTAAAAATTAGAGTAGTAAATAAATTAATTAATTAGTAAATAAATTAACGCTTAAATTATATTTTTGTGACTGATGTTATGATAAAATATTTCCCATTGTTTCTCGATGAATTTATTTCAGATCGGTTTCATGATGGTAGAGTTAGCGATGAAGAACAACGCCACAGCATCTATATATGGTTGCGCATCGTTCATTGACGTGGTCAATCCAACAATACGTCACATAACTCAATTTCGACCCTCCACATTAATGAATATAGTACACACATGGCAAAACTGCTATCCTATACGGATGCAATCGATTAACATTATCAACGCGCCAACATTTTTTGATGTTATTATCAGGATTATGAAATCTTTCATGACGG
>NW_012027007.1:255820-256326 GCF_000956235.1 Wasmannia auropunctata
AGTTTTGGATCGTGAATGAGAAAGCCTCGTCGACGTTAGACGCGTGTTTAAACGCGATGCGAGAAGTCGGTGGCATTCGAAACAATCTCACAATCGGTCCCGTGTCCCTTGCAACGATAATTAATTTAATTCATAATTTCGCGAAACGCGCAATACGCAATGTTTTTTGCATGTGCCATGGAGAAGCTGCAGCAGAGACACGAAATGGTAAACGGACAAAGTATATATTTATTGAAATAGAATAATAGTAATGAACGCGCACTGAATATATTTTTGACGGGCCCTTCTTAATTTCCCTTTCAATTTTTTTTTCGTAGCAGTTCTTTCGGTCCAAATTACTCAGTGACTTTCTTCTGAAAATTGTGATTTTTCGTTAATCATGTTGTATTTCTGTTTCAGCTTTTCCCTGCCACCTGTAATTGACATTGCGTTGTATCGTCGATACTTCTCGCGATAGATTCGGTATGTGAAAAAATACGGGATAAGATCGGAAGAGCACACGTCTG
>NW_012027008.1:0-408 GCF_000956235.1 Wasmannia auropunctata
ACGTGTGCTCTTCCGATCTATATAACTCCTTGATTTTGAGGATCAGGTTTCAACTCTACATTGTTAATTTTAATTTAACCATCCTTTCCTTATTTTCCGAAGTCAATTTAATTATTTAAAACATTTTAATTTCAAGCAATAAATCGAACTATCATTTTATATTCATAATTATTTTTCATTAAATCATTTGCACAAATTAGTCCAATCCCAGGGTAAAATACTTAAATGTATTGACCCGAAAACGGATTTAAAAATTAAATAAACCTATCAGTTCGTAACACCGGTGTTAAATTTTCGTCCGTACATATATAACCAACATATAAAACGTCGTCGTTAACGGGTAATATACTTGTGACATCTATATCATTACTAGAAAGTAGTTGTATTAATCTGTTACGTGTTGTTACA
>NW_012027008.1:8109-8534 GCF_000956235.1 Wasmannia auropunctata
GTAAGCAATAAATATATATACGCTATTTATAAAATGTTTAATTTTTTGAGAGAGTAGCAAGGCATCCCCTACCACTATCATAAAGTAAAAAAGAAAGATAGAGAGAGAGATTTAACATTAAAAGTTTTAAAGCTTATAAATATTATTTTTAAAAGTCAGAGGAAGTTGAGGGAAAGAGAGAGAGGGAGGACGAGTAGTCGCTATATTCATGTTGAGGAAAAGAGAGAGCGAGTAGTCGCTATATTCACGTTGAGGAAGAGAGAGAGCGAGTAGTCGCTATATTCACGTACAAGACCATGCAGTAATAAATTTAGTAGTCTAGTACCACCATGGGGAGCCGCCGGTGGCACTAGGGCCGCAGAGGTGGGGAGTGGGCGGCCCAGTGACGTCACAGGCGGCTCCCCATGGTGGTACTAGACTACTCG
>NW_012027009.1:0-430 GCF_000956235.1 Wasmannia auropunctata
GAAAATCTACGTATGAAAAAAAAAAACCCCGCAATATATTCGTTGTCACATAAGATTACATACAATACTTGTTTAATACATCGCATTAAGACAATAAAATCGAAATTGCACGAGAACAATCTTATCCGTGCATTCATTCACATTTCTCGCTACTATTTGCACACACAAGGATTAACAAAAGTTGTACTATACATATATTTAATAAGGTTAAATTTGACATTATAGATTTAACAGAGTAACAAGAGTTTCAAAAACTATACTTCTCAGTGCGTGTATACAATTACTTGTTTAATACATCGCATTCAGACAATAAAATCAAAATTGCACGAGAACAATTTTTTTCATTGCATACACAAATTTTCAATGGATCACTAATGCAACAAATTTTAACGTCATGAACATCATGATAGAGATCGGAAGAGCACACGTC
>NW_012027009.1:7849-8808 GCF_000956235.1 Wasmannia auropunctata
CTGAAGAAGTACAAATAGAAAATACAGAAAATAAAGAAAATGAAGAACCTGAAGAAGTACAAAATATAGAAAATAAAGAAAATGAAGAACCTGAAGAGGTACAAATAAAAAATGAAGAAAAGGAAAATATGTGGAAAGCTGTGGAAAATTGGCGAGGTTTAACCGTTGCAAAGAGATCAAATGTTGACGAATTCGAGGTAACGCAGCCATCAGAAAAGAAAAAGAAAAAGAAACTAACTTATCTTGACGATTGTCCAGAGTGGGACAATATGAAAACTTTAAAACGGGTTACAATACCTTTACTAAAAAACGGAAGCTTGCAAAAAGCAACCCGTTGCGGTGATAAATTTATCGTGGTTCGCGAAACATGTGCGTTTGACTCGTTAACGCAAGTAATGACCAACGCAATAGTAAGTAACGAAACTTACGTTAACGTTGTCATAGATAAAAATAATACATTTTGCAATTTCGCAAAAAAAATTTCTTTAATAAATAGCACTAAAATACCGAGCAATATTTATCAAGAACGCGCAAAAATTCTTAGCGGTGTGCCAATTTTCGAAATCATACCTTATCGATTAAACGTTACACAATTAAATACTAATTGCAATGTCGCACATCTAGCAGAACACTTGTTCGACAATTTTCCAAGCATAATTGTCGACAAAAAATGTGATCATTGCAATTACGAACATGTGCGTAACATTTCTGTTATCAGCATTAATATGAATTTAATTTTACAAAACGGTCTGTCATCACTACAAGACGCGATACTCGACACCAATCGTAATAAGGAGTCCACATGTAAAAAATGCCATCAAAGTTTGCTTGAAAGATATAATTTTCAATCGCACTTACTTGTGGACTGCAGCGTATTCACGGACGACCGATATGCTGCTTCGATTGGCATCGAGAAAAAGAGTTCGACACTTGATTCCGTACCCAAAGAAATACATATA
>NW_012027010.1:0-532 GCF_000956235.1 Wasmannia auropunctata
AAGGAACAAATCCCGAATCTTCAGGATTGCCCCCGGATAACAATTATTTCGGCAATGAATCAACGACTGTCGCCGTTTACCATCTGTCATTGTGTAATGTAAGTATTACACAATAAGATCAAACAGATATATTAATGATAGCATAAATGGGAAAACAATTTAGAAACGAATAAAATCTTTTCCCACAATTTATTTTTTCATTATTAATTCCGCGACACGACTTTATAAATTATATGGCCGTTGTCGCCAACTCGTGCCGAAACCATTGTTACCGGGAATCCGTGACCGAGAAAACTCGGGATTAATTCTGGATCTGGAACAGGTACTCTTAAATTTTCACAAGACGATAAAAAAAACTCACTATTACAACAATTGTTACTATTCTTCGCCGTTCTTCGTATTCCTTAACACTTACTTGATATGAAGAGACAATGAGACTTTATTGATATTATTAAAAATAATTTAATTTTTGTCTCAGTAAAAAGTCTCGTTGAATTTCAAGAACACTGCTGCAGGAAGGAACGAATCCCGA
>NW_012027010.1:1704-2435 GCF_000956235.1 Wasmannia auropunctata
TGTCGCTTTCTGCAATTAAAACGTAATTAAAGTAATTAAGTTGGCAAAGCGGCGCGTTTTGTTTTGCGTGCAGTTAATTTTACACGAAATAAACGCCGAAATAGTGCCAATAACGCGTCGGCGCTATGCATCTTGATTTTCGGTCGAACAAGTATTGCGAAATACGCGTTCGGACGAACATCAATGCTTGCGTGCCGATTTTATTATATTGCATATTAGACAAATGCAAATACAAATGTCACTTACCAAATATATCAGCCGCGACACTCCTCGTTTCGGAGACGATCTATCTATGTTCGTTGTGTTCTGAAAATACAAAAAAAAACTCTATTAACGCTCTATTAAAGACTAAGCAGCTTCGTCGAGGACAACTTCGCGCGTCAATGGCGCCGCGTGACGCGGCGGCGGCGGCGACGCGGTGACGCTACGTCTTGATTTTCGATCGAACGCGTATTGAAAAATACGCGTTCGATCAATTCATCAGCCAGAGTTGAATCCGTATTACATGAATTAAATGCGAGATTACTAATAAATATTATACTTACCAATTAAGTGAATCGTGGCGTCACTTGTTCCGGAGCCGATGCGTTCCGTGTCCATCGCGTTCTGCAAATGAAACGTGAATGCAATTAAAATAGCGTAAGTGTTTCGTTTCCAGCGCGGTCTATTTCACGCAGCAATAGCGCCACCGTACGCGCTGCGGCGGCGTGGGTGCAACAGTGGCGCGCGGC
>NW_012027010.1:3358-4112 GCF_000956235.1 Wasmannia auropunctata
AATGCGGAAAATGCATAGACGCAAAGTTAAAAGTAGAACGCATATATTATAGCGTCGCCGCCAACGCGTTGCCACGCTTGTGTTGGGTGAGCTGACCGCACGCGAAATGCATTGCGCCGCTTCGCCGGCTTCGCTATCTTAATTACGCAATTAACGATAAAGAAATTCTTAGAGCATACCAAAAAATTTACTCCTGGAAGGATTTGTTAATGAATTACGACTACTGCGATCCTAGATCATTATAGCTACTGAGCTACGTCATCCTTTTGCATGACCGACGACGTAAGACCGACGCACCGAGGAGCAACGCTCCTCCGAGTAGTCCAAGCTCGACGCTCTACGTGAAATGACTGGACTCTTTATGCCGCGCGCGGCGGCTTACGCGCCGTATATATAGTAGCTGCAGTGCTGCGCCACCAAGCGCTCTGATTGGCGCGGCGCTGGCTACTCGAGTCGGTATATAAGCGGAGCGCTACGTATAGTGAGGAAGCTTTTGCTTGTGGGACTCCGACGTGACCGCGTCGGCAGTCCCGACACTCCCGACTTCCGATACCCCGATAGTCCCGATTATTACGAAATATAAAACACATGTTCCTCGATATCGGCCTTAATTATTTAACTGCACGAGTAGCTCCTAAAAACGATCATAATTAAAGCATATAGGAAAATAACTATTAATTTATTCAAATGAATGAAGTTCAAACAGCAAACAGTTTTATATATAGAAGCCGTCATTAGATCGGAAGAGCACACG